>NC_091792.1:33026111-33327222 GCF_041296235.1 Equus asinus
GACATTTTAACAATAGTAAATGTTCCAATCAATGAACATGAGATATCTTTTCATTTATTTATGTTTTCCTCGATTTCTTTCATCAACGTTTTATAGTTTTCAGTGTATTCATGTTTTATTCTTTTTGGTGCTATTATAAATGAACTGCTTTTTTTATTTCCTTTTTGGACAATCCATTGTTAGTGTATGGAAACACAACTGACTTTTGTATGCTGACTTTGTTCTCTGCAACATTACTGAATCCATTCATTAGTTCTAACCGTTTTTGTGTGCGTGTGGAGCCTTTAGGGTTTTCTGCGTATAGGATATGTCATCTGCAAAGAGAGAGAATTTTACCTCTTCCTTTCTGATTTGGATGTCTTTTATTTATTTTCCTTGTCTAATTGCTCTGGCTAGGACTTCTAGTACCATGTTGAATAGAAGTGACAAGAGTGGGTGTCCTTACCTTGTTCCAGATCTGAGAGGAAAAGCTTTCAGTTTTTCCCCATTGATTATGATGTTAGTTGAAGATAACCAAATTTTAACACTAATTACTTCTGAAATTGGTAAGTTTATTCTAGATGATCTTAAATGACGTTACAGTATTACTTATTTTTTTTAAGAATAGTTCAATAAGTATGTATAATCTGAGAAAGAAATTACAAAGCTTCATGATGTCACTAAAGCCAGGTTATGTTTTATATAGTTAAATATAATCATATATAGTTTTATAACTCTGTATAGTTTTATAGTTATATGTAGATAGATTATAGATTTTATCTATTTATTTATTCATAAATAAATATACGTTTAATAGCTTGAGACCAAGTGGGTGAATGGTTCTATGTAGTGTTTAAAACCACGGGAGAGTTAATGAAAAGAGAGTGGCCTCATCAAGCAATAGTTGAGAAATGTTACTTGGCAATAATATTTCTGACTGATGGAACTTAATGGGTCTCATCAATTATCATTAATTTTCTATTACCAAATGTTTAGATAGTCATAGTGTTGGACTTTAAAAACCCTATTTCTTAAAAAGAAATCACTAAGAAGATGTGGTGTAACTGGCCTGTGCCTGGGCTTTCTGAGCCATTTCTCCTCTAGTCCCACCTGTCTGTGTGTCAGTCTTAGCCCATTGTCAACGATCTCTCCACAAAACTAAGCAATACACACACAAACACGCTCCCCTAGTGAGGTAGTTTCATTGACATTCTTGTGGACAGATGGAGAATGGGGGTGTATCATATGGCACAACTTTATAAACAGCACATTTACCTTCTTCACACATTGCCCAAACACCCTTTCCCTTGGCAGCTGTCTCATACTTCCTGGTTCACTCATCCAAGAAGTCTGTGTCCCTTTTAGGGGTCAATCCCTTGGTGTAGTGGCTACGTGTGGTGCCCTCCTCTTCGGCAGCCCGGGTTCACTGGTTCGGATCGTGGGCATGGACCTTCACCACTCATCAACCATGCTGCATTGGCTACCCACATATAAAATAGAGGAAGACTGGCACAGACGTTAGCTTAGGGTGAATCTTCCTCAGCAAAAAAATAGTCTGTGTCCATTTTATCTTTGTCTTTTCCTCCTCCGTCCCTTCTGAAGCCACATTGCCTCTAGCTCCTACCACCCTAGGTTGCTTCCTCTAGGTCAAGAGTCAAAACACAAATGCCCACAGGAGCCAGGCAGGCAACACAAAGGAAAGAATCAAAGTCTAGGTATAAAGACCTGGTGGGGACTATGGCAAACTAGACAGCAAATGCCCCACAAAGTACTTGGCCCCGTGTGAGAATGAGGACCCATATGCCCTGAGTTTCCAATTGTTAAGAGATCCTGGAAATATGATCTTTTCCACATTTTGGCAACTAATTCACATTTAAAAAAAAATAGTGTGTAAGTCAAACAAAGTATATTTGCCAGCCAGATGAAACCCATGGGCCATCAGTTTGTGACCTCTTCTCTAGATCTGCCTGTTCCTCTTCCTAAGAGGACCACAGTAGCCCTCTCTTGGTGTCCTCAATTTGTATAACCAAACATTAACCACTGCTCAGGGGGAACGTAAATGACAAATCACTTAATTTGCGTGTGCACAGGGGTGAGGGGTCAGAAGGTTACAGACACCAAAATTTCCAACACAGCACTGCATCTTGCAGCCAGGATAACCTAAGTATCAGGAAAGCTGGTGCCAGTTCCTGTCTAGCCCCTTCCTAGATATAATCTTATATCCATGCCTACAACACCAAGATAAGCACTGAGATGCCTTAAACCCTAAAATTAAATG
Source organism: Equus asinus (assembly GCF_041296235.1). Classification (NCBI taxonomy): domain Eukaryota; kingdom Metazoa; phylum Chordata; class Mammalia; order Perissodactyla; family Equidae; genus Equus; species Equus asinus. The sequence goes on from NC_091792.1 coordinate 33,028,369, forward strand.
TGCTATATTGTGCATATTTTCTTTTGTTCCTTTTTTTTCCCTTTTGGGAAAAACAAAATGAGCCAAGCAGCTTTCTATCATCGATGATTGGTGTTGTTTATTGGTTATCAATGTGCCCAGGCTGCTGCAATAGAGCCTGTATGAGTGAGGTAAGACTGACAGTCAATGCCCAAAGCAATGGCTTTTAAAGTTTTGGTTTTTGTTTTTTGCCTATGCATCATTCAGAGTCTAGACAAGAAAATGAAAATCACGTTAGGTATTTCAAACAGAAGGATTTGAAACAAAGAATAGGTTACCCAAGTGTTGAAAGGCAAATAGAGCAGAAAGGGAGCACTAAAACAATATCTACATATAATAACTGCAGGAATTAGCTACCACGCCTTGGGGAGGAGAACAGATAATAAGAGATGGGGTTGCTAGAACCAGGAGCTTGAAGGAGGGGCTCCGAGGAGCTGACATTCACATCTTTGAAGAGTACACCACCTGATTTTGGTTGGCACCTCGCTGCTGGAGACCTAAAAGAAGCTGAAAGAAGCTGGAGGCTGAAGCCACTGCTGTTGCTGGAGCCATCCCAAGGGAAGCAGAAAAACGGAAAGGAAGCTCCTTCTCCCCTCATCCCACCTTCTCATCTCCCTCTCGTGCCTCCTACTTGCAGAAGCTAACAGAACGAGCTGGCAGAGCAGAATCCCAAGGCCAACATCACAGAGCAGTGTATAGCGGGTGGATTTGGAGTTGAGAGACAGAAGGCAAATAACTGGCACAGACACAACCACAGTAAGCAACACGTTTCACATCGGGACTCAATACACAACACTTGCATGCACGTCCAACTGAAGCAAGTTTCATGTACCAGTGGGATGCACCATACCTTCTTTTCTATTATAGTCTATTCCATTTTACTTTTTAAATGCTGATTACACCCCCCTAAATTATTTCACAACCCGCTAATATCCTGGAAGAGTCTCAAATCTGAAAAAGGAGTGGGTGATTCCTGGAGTTCCGCGGGAGCAAAGTGTGTGCAGCTGAGACGAAGAAGGGCTCCTATCAAGTTCGAACAAAAGTCTATGAGCAATTTGGAAAATGTGGGGAAAGTATGGGAAGATTTGTTTCTCTGATTTCAGAGAAGTCCTTGCAAGGAAACAGAACATCACTGTGGTGAAGTCAGCAAGATTCACATTTTAATTTTGACTCTGGTTCTCCATCAACATTACAGACATATGTGTGGAAGCAACATATGACATAGGTGTTTATACGGTGGGTGGCACTGAAATACTTAAATGCTCTTTTTAGAGTCAACATTTATCAACATGGTGGCACACGGAAATTAGGGTTGTTTTCTTTAGTGAATAAGTCTTAGGAAAATTACAGTGTTGTCCACTGGATGGCATAAAAGTCACTAATAACAGATTCTTCTTTTGATTTCTGGGGTAATTAATCTAAAAGAGTAGACTTTTATGATTCAAATAACACAATAGGACTGTACTAGTTATTTTTGATTATTGGTTCCTTCAGTATTGTCAAACTTTCTTCTATATTTAAGTTCATTAGTAATTCAAGCACTAAATTTGGTCTTTATGAACCCATTTAGATATCAGTACTACTAAAAACCCAACACCTACCCTCCAAGATATAGACCAGAAATTTTGGGAGGAAATCAATTAAAATATGCTATGGCAAATGCAAATTTAAATCAACATAGATGATTTTGACTCATGGAGTTAATCGATTCATTCCTGTTTTGCACCTGCAGGAAGTTTTGGCCTGAATTACATACAATTTTTTTTTTTTTTTTTTTTTGAGGAAGATTAGCCCTGAGCTAACTACTGCCAGTCCTCCTTGTTTTGCTGAGGAAGCCTGGCCCTGAGCTAACATCCGTGCCCATCTTCCTCTACTTTATACGTGGGATTGCCTACAAGAGCATGGTGTGCCAAGCAGTCCATGTCCACACCTGGGATCCAAACCAGTGAACCCGGGGCCACCGAGAAGCAGAACGTGCGAACTTAACCGCTCTGCCACAGGGCAGGCCCCTGAATTACATAAAATTTTACGCTTTGCATTTTTTTCACTTTGTGCTCAAATTCTTCTCTGTACATTAGATTCTAAAATTCATCAGAAAAGCCCAGGGCTGAAATCTAGGCTCAGATTCTGCCTCTGCCATGAATGTACCATTTGACCTTTGGCAATTCACTTAACTTCTCAGTCCTAAATTCTCTCCTCAGTTAACTTTCACGAGGATCAAATGAGACGATCAATGAAAAAGAATTCGGAAGTTTACAGGCTCTATTCAAGGGAAAAATCTTATCGAACACCCCACTTTATATGCATCATAACATCTAACAATAACTCAGGACACATATTCAATAAATAGCCTGTAACTGATAAAGGACTTTTTTTTGGATGAGGGTATCTACCAAGAAACTATGATTCTCTAATCTACTTCTACCGAAAAATATAAATACACACTAGAGAGAAAAGGGGCAGGCTGCAAGCTACACCAGCATAGGGTAGTATAAGGATCAAGAGCTTGCATTCAGGGTCTGTCCACCTCATTCCAAATCCAGGCTCCATGACTTCCTGTGTAACCTGGAGGAGTTACTCACCCTCTCTGTGCCTCATTCTTCCCACCTATAAAATGAAGCGAGTAAAGCATGTAACTCACAGAACTGTTGTGAGGTTAAAAAGAACATGTACCTGTGCAGAGCTTTGGAATAGTGCCTGGCAGATAGTAGCCCACAACAATTATCAGCTATTACTATCCCTTTTGTTGCTGTTCCTAGAGTTTGAGGAAGCCAGTGGAGAGGTGAAAGCAGGATGGAATGAAAGAAACCATAGAAGAGGCACGAATTTGAGAGATGCTTCAAAATTCTAGGATGTTGCAGCAACACAATGGGACTCAAAGCCCCACAAAACAGCAGATTAAATCACTGGATAGCTTTCTGTCCCAGTTTCCAGCCCTATGTTAAGAGCAGTTGTCCATGGGAACACATCTGTGATTTTATGATTAAAAAACTCCCAGGTTTCATAAATAAAACCACAGAAAGACCAGTATGTATCTGGGAGAATCGCTAAAGTGGAAAAAACAGACAATGCCAAGCACTGGGGAGGGTATGGAGCAAATGGAACTCGTGTACACAGATGGTGGTCACGTCAACTGCTAAAACCACTTTGGAATACTGGTTGGCAGTATCTTTGAGAGCTGAGCACATGCATTCATTATGACCCAGAAAGTCCACTCCTAGGTATATACCCAATAGAAATGAATACATATGTTCACCAAAAGATGTGTATAGGAATGTCCATAGGGACAATATTTATAACAGCCCAAACAGGAAGCAACCCAAATTCCATCACAGAAGCATGGGTAAATAAATTGTGGTATATTCGTAAAATGGAATGCTATACATCATAGAGAATAAACAAACCATTTTTTCACAACGTGCATGAATCTCACAAACATAATATTGAGAAAAGTAGCCATATATTAAAGAGTACATACTTTATGATTCCATTTATATAAAGTTTAAGAGCAGGCAAAACTAAACTACGGTGTTAGAAGTCAGAAGAGGCATTATCTTTGGAGTAAGGAGGTGATGGCAGAGGGAACAGGGGGCTTCCAGAGCACCCTCATGCTCTATTTGTTGATCTGGGGGCAGATGACATGAGTGTGTTCATTTAGTGAAGTTGTATGTGCATACATATGTGTGTATGTATATGTGTGCGTGTTAAATTTCAAAAATACATACACACATATCTGTATGTGTGTGTACGTATGTTAAACTTCACAGAAATTTAAATGCAAATAGGACTTAAGCATTTTAACTACTGTAATAGAAACAGGACCTTTGAAGGAGTAACACCCCAGGCACCGCTAAGAACTCCCTCCTTTGTGCCCCCAGTTCACTCTGGACCACAGCACCCGGTACAGTACCCTGAAATGACTTGTTTACGTGTCTGTCTCCCCTACTCAGCCATAATCCGCTTAAGGCTGGAGACTGTCTTATTTATCATTACATCTCCAGGGTTCAGCAGAGAGCCTGCCACACAGTAGGCTTCTGATAAATGTTTCTTGAATGAACGCAAACTAAAACTAATGGGAAATAAGATATGTTTTATTTTATATTTTATAGAAATACATTTTGATGCCAAATTTGCTGAAACATCATTTTGTCAAGTGGGCTACCCAGTAGATGTCTTCTGAGTTCTCCCCCGAAGTTTCACCTGAACCATCCATCACCTTCCCCTGGCTTTGCAATATTATTCACTAAGCTCCTCTGATCAGAGAAAGCAGAAGACATTATGAGCTGTACTTTCCTTGCTCAAGTTTCTTAACGGATTCTGTGATTGAAAGATGAAAAAAAGCTTCTGTACATAGCCTAGCCAACTCTATAATTTATCAGAGAAATATTATACTAACAAATGCTTTGGTTGTGTGCTTATGAGACCTGCTAAAGTTTGCAAAGACAAAGTAAGGATGGAGGAAGCTTTCTAGCTTTGCTGTGTCTTAAACAATCTTCTGAGATTCATGGTTTATGGCTTTCATAGGATATCAAGAAAAATGAAGTAATCATCTGAGACACAGGATGTTATGGATCTGAGCCTGGGCACTCGTGCTTCCCGCCCCGAGGGGCAAGTTCTTATTTTTCTCATGAGTTCAAATCTGTTTAATTCCCTAGATGTCTCTCTATTCGTAGAAGTGTACTTACAGATGACAGCAAAGAATTATAGCACCTCAGCTTCTGTCACATCCTAGGCATGGCTCTCTACATGTGAGACTGACAATGCAAAGCAAAACTAGAAATGTCAATTTCCTGAGGTTCGAAAATTAGTTTCATATTTGCTGTCTCGACAGCAGCCAAAAAGGAAAATTAATAAAACATTATGTACAGTACTAAAAAAGAGGGGGTGTGGGGGGGAGATTTACGTCATCCATTAATCAGTGACCTAACCAGAAAAACTTGAGTGAATGATTAAAGAAAGACGACCCGAAGGGGAAAGCAGGGGGATTCAGAGAGGCTTTGGTCAAAGCCCCCAAATCTAATGTAATTTCAAGCTGGCCTCAAAATTCAATTTGTGTGGAACCTCTAAGTCATCTATTCCGCAACGACATACAGCATAATTGCATTTGAACAGCTTCCAGCACAGCACTGAGAAAATGTCGTGTTCCCAGCCCTCAGTGCCCACGAGGAAGGCGGCCCAGATGACCACACAGGAGGACCGGCTCACTAACGCAGGCTGCCGATCCCACCTGCTGACCGTTGCCCTCCACAGGAAGCACATGTTTCTGCGTAATTCCTGCCAGCTTTTGGCTGTCAGGTAGGGCATCTGCAGTGGGCAGCTCCCAAGGGCTGCCACCTGGTGCTGTCAGTCGGCCTCAGACCAACAAGGAAAAGGGGAGGCATTCATCTATGTGCTTATTTTTCTGTGTTTAGGGTATTTCTTGGGACTTAGAGTTTTCACTTGGCAAGTTAACTGGTCTCCTTAGTTAGGAGGGAAAAAAAGGAATTTTGCTTGCTTTCCTCTAACTCAGAGTTCCCTTCTTTGGAAAAGCTGTTTAGTAATACCTGGTTCACCCCCATTAAATCTGTGTAGCTTCTTCACAGGACTGCAAGCTTACTTGAAAATATACTTTAAAAGTATATCCTAACCATCAGAATTTGAGACATAGTCGTGAAGTCCCATTATTTTTTCATGTGCAGTTATAAACAATTACAAATAAGCAAAAACAAAGTTGGCATTTTAATCCCATTAAAAAGAAAAGACAAAAATAAAACAGAAATAAACGTCCCAGGAGAAAGATGGAACGTTCCTTAGAAAAGACCATTTTTGGCTCCTGTCTCAATAGTTTATAGCATGCGAAGGAATAAAAGATTCTCAGTGAATGTCAACAGTTAGATAAAATTTCAACCTCAAAAAGGCTGTTTGTTTTCCTCCAAAATCAACTTATATTAAAGTTTAACTCATAACTTGCATTTTGCATCTACAAATGCAGTACAACTTTCCATAAAACCGATTAGATATCATGAAATTGACTAATGAGGAATCATGATTTGCTTTTACCAGAATGTTTTAAATAACAAGACTATTGTGAACAGGAATTAGCACCTGGGTGAGAAGAAAGCCATTGCCCTAAGGACACAGATATTTTGGCTAGTGGCTTTTTGCTTGGTTTATCCTACTGATGAGTGACAAAAGTAATAATTATGATAAAATGGGAAAAGATGCTGGGTTAAGGATAGTGTCGATAGTAATAGGAAAAGTTACATGTGATCAAATGCTGAATTTGCTCAATAAACTTCAGATTGTATAGCTCAGTACCTATAGGTAATTTTTAAAATCACGCCCCCAAACGCTTACTTGCATTACCACTAGAAAAGTTCACTTTGTTATCTCTCTAGCTCTGAACCATATTTTTTCCATTGAGGTGATTCTTTTCATCGCGTGACTTTTTTTTTTTTTGATAGAATTCTTGAGGAACGCAACCATCACATTATGGCAGAACAGACTGTTCTGAACTTGAAAAACATATTACTATGGAAATTGGTGTTCAGAAAGTCGAGTGGAAATTGCCATGAGTTTATTTCTGTCTTAATGGCATTTTTAACACTGGAAAGAATCATACTGGAGACAGAATCTGAGAATCCTACACCAGCATATTTATGCACGTTTTCTAGTAAACATAAGCACTCCACTACCTTTTTTTACCTGGCCATATTTTCATTCTACCTGTGTATTTTTAGGAAGTTCAATAAAATATTTGCTCAGAAAGTATTCCGGACATGTGAAGGTATGAGGTGCCAAGTCATACAAAGAGCTGGATGCAAGAGAGGAACAGGAAGTTGAATGGGTGAAAAGTGGTTGGGCAGAAAAGCACAAAAGGAATTTAAAAAACGCAGAATGACCCTTAACTTAAGAATCAGAGGAATCCGACCATAACATTAAAAGCAGAAATTGTTTTCCTAACTTCTTGTTCCTGCAAGTGGTGTCTTGATTATCTTAAACCTCTAGTAAGCTGCCTGTGCTCACTCACACTTAGGGGCAGCCTGGACAAGGAATGAAGGGGATTTTAGCCCATTGGAAGGTTTTGGACACATCCACTCTGTGCACTTTCTGATTTCCCATTTGTGCACCTACCATCAGCCCCCATGCAATGATTACATCATACTGAGAGTTCTTTCAGGTGTGCTTGAAACGATCCACTTAGTCTCCCTCAAGGATGCTGACGGAGAGAGAGTGGCCTTCACAAGAGCATGCAGCTTCCTCGTACCTAAGGAAGGGGCTCTACCCCAACCAAAGAATGCTCAGGAAACTCCTTCAAGGGAATTGTGCAGCGGAACAGGGGTGTCAAACTGAAATGGTTTTTCCGAGCAGTGAGAGCATCTGCCAGGCTTGCAGATAAGGAAAAATTTCAGGCTGCCCCGTGGTACCCTCTCATCGATTTTCAAGTTGAGCTTCTGAGAACTGTCCTTGGACATGCGGAGAGCTTGCTGTGTTTCCAGGGAAAGCCATGACCATGAAGAGTTCCTAAGTGTCCAGGCATATTCTGTATTCACGTTCACAGAAACAATATTCCACATTACTTGTCTCTCATTCAGCTGGCTCTGAAGTGGAAACACCCATCCCTCTGCGTGCACTGTGAGAAATTCCTAGGTTTTGTTTCATGAATTTTTCATGGAAAGCAAAACAGTGTTGTTGTTTTTTTAACAGAAGACCTTTTGAAATGTCTTGAACTTGCTTTGGGTATTTGATGGGGTCAGTTTTCTGTAGTGTTGCTTTCCACCCTCCTGTTCTTCTCTCATCCAAACCCCAAATCCTACAGCCACTAGCCTGATCAGTGCCCTGGTTTGATAACCCTGCAATTGGAGGGTGGAGTGGGAGGAGAGGCCTCATACCTTTGTTTTTCTGGTTCTCCCCAACACTCTGGTGGCCTACTTGGGTGTCCCACAAGCTCTCTGTGGAAAATTGTGCATCCCATTTAGCAACAACTCCACCTAGCATGAGTTCCTGAGCTATACTTAAACAAGGGTGAGAGAGAGTTGGAATGATTGAGGCCTGCATTATGCCATGCGAGAAGAACCATTTTCTCTCCATGGTGGTGGGCCACAAAGTAATTTCTGCTTCTACTTTGGCAACCCATGGGGTAGAGGGAGTAAAATCATGTTATTTTCCAGTTTGACAAAAATGCAATTGGTATTCAAGGGTATATTTTCAGGGGAAATTTTCAAAAATTTGAAAGGGTTTTTTCTTAACCTAATAAAAAAATATCCAAAAGAAAAGTTTTGTTTCCCAGGGCTTCTCAAAATGTTGGATTATCTTTTTATGTATGGAAAGGAAACTATATTCTATGTAGCTCAGAGTATCCATATCCTCAGAGCTGCACAAAATGATCATACTCTTTCCTATTTCTTCTTCAGAATAGCCACTATCCTTTGTATTTTGTGATATTTATAGAAAAACATGGATTAACTCCATACCCCAGCTTTTTAAGAATCTCAGCTATTTAGAGTGTTCCCCCTTAGCACTAAAAACAGGCTGAGGGAGGAGGCGTGAATCTGTCAACGTTTGTATCTCGAGTACTGTGAGCTGAGTATACGCTCTCCTTCAATAATCAGTATGAAAAGCCTTCAGGCAATTTTTTCTAAGTATGGAGTCACTAAAATTTAACACTCACACCCATCTATAAAAGCACTGTGATGTCAAAAACTACTTCTGGGGTCTGGATTGTCTTACATTTCAAAACTGCCTTCTGCCTCCATTCTAATTATATTGACCATCATTCCTTTGTGTCCCATGGTACCCAATATCTATGTCTATCATTCAATTATATTTCTTTTAATATTTTATTACCTAGATCATTATACTGATTTGTTAAATGTTTGTCTTCAATTAAAAAATATAAAGCCCATAATTCCACAATGATGTCTCAATTATTGCAAAACTTCCAGGGTCAAGGACACACCTAGAACTTACAGATGTCTAATAAACGTTTGTTGAAGGAAAAATTGAATGAATACGAGGAGGTCAGAACTGACATAAAGAGACCCAAATATTTATGTTTTAAAATAAATTAAAAATATGTAAATGTTTTAAAAGACACCAAAAGAATAAATAAGCACTTTTTGTATAGAATTCTGAAAAGAGAAATATAATTTCTTGGCCTTATATGTATACTTTCTAAATAAATTCCGTTTTTGGAGAGCAAACAGTGCTCATACTTTTAATGAGATAAGGACATGAGGTGTCTCGGCAATAGGGGGAAGACAGCTGAGTCTAGGCAAAGCTGGGGTCTGTGCTCAGAATAAGAAAGAAACTCCTGGCTGGAGTCTTCCTTCTTCACTTTAGACCTTCTGGCCTGGGCTGCAGTTTTCCCTTTTTATATTACCATGCTGCTATTGAAAAACCTTGATTTCTTTTTTGTAAAAGACTAAAAGCTTGAGTGAACCAAATTTGCCTAGTTTGAATTCTACCAGTTGAAAAGAAAAAATTTACCTTCCCTCCTTTTCACACACTCAGAGGAATGGGCAGATAGGTGAAATAAACAATTGGCAGGACTCACAGACATCACAGTGAAAGCCCAAAAGCATAAAAGATTTCTCTGGCATCAAATTTATAGACACATGAGAGCGAATTTCTTTTAAAAAGAACCAAAGTAAAAAGAAAAATTAGTGCAGTCCGGCCCCGTGGCCGAGTGCTTAAAGTTCCACATGCTCTGCTTCAGAGGCCCGGGTCCCCAGGTTCAGATCCTGGGTGCGGACCTCAGATGTGGACTTATGCCACTCATCAGCCACACTGTGGAGGCATCCCACATACAAAGTAGAGGAAGACTGGCATAGATGTTAGCTCAGGGCTAATCTTCCTGAAGCAAAAAAAGAGGAGGATTGGCCATGGATGTTAGCTCAGGGCCAACCTTCTTCAGCAAAAAAAATAAAAATTAGTGTGGGACATATATATCATCTGTATATGCTATAAAATATATGTGGAATATAAATATATTGTACATCACATAAATTAGATATTCCTTTAGGGGAACATTCACGTTTGTAATTAAGAATATTCAAAGTTAAGCATCCAAAGCTAGAAGTCTATGAATTGCAAAAAGCACTCTGTGATCCCAAAGAGAGACTTTATAAATAGAAGATTTTGTATATAAGCCTATTTATCTGCAGCCTTGTAAAGAGTTGAGCAGTGTCTAGAGAATGTGGTCTAAGTAGGCAAACAATTCAGATAATGTAAATTGCAGTTTGAAGCCTAAAAAATACAGAAAACATGTTTAGTCTAAAAAAATATAGAGGCCTAAAATGGCATGCAGATTCTGAGAAAAGTTTTTCTGGGACTGGACAATATGGAAACACAAAAATTAAAATCAAAGAGACTTTGCAGTTTAAAATGGTGTGTCCAGAAGCCGCTCCTAACAATTTGTCACAAGCTCCCATTCAATTCCCATAGAGACAGGCAAAATGAAAACAACGGCCAATTATCTATTGCTGGAGTTAGGGACGATTTTTCATAAATGGAACTAATCTGAAAAAAACAAAATTTCAAAGCCTGTCTATGCTTTACCTCTTGAAACAGATCAGCCTTATTTACCTAGAAGAAAGGAAGAAGACTTTTCTACTGACATGTAGGTCAGTGGCCCTGAGACCTTTACCAACAAGAAAATGGGGCCATTTCCTTAGGGGCAGGTGGTGTTTTCTGAGAGTGGCAGAGTACTGTGTCCCCAGCTGCATGTTTCATACCCATTCTGAGGCTGTATTTTCGAGGAGATAAAGAAGCAATAATTTAAAGAGATCCTGGTGATTGTACATTGCTTCCTGGGTAGACAGAGATGGGGAGAAGCCGATGGCAATATTTGCTGGAGGTTTGGTTTATGGATGCCATTGGTTTAGTGTGTGAGAGAACAGTCTGTCGGTGCAGAAACCTGGTGGTGTTCACTTGCTAGGCTGTCCTTCAAGGCCTTATGTTGATTGAGACAAAGTTAATGAAAAGATCCACACAGAGACATGTGCTAATAAAGTGTTAAAATATAAGGACAAAGGGAAAATATCCCATTAAATATCTAGACAGAATAGAAAAAAAAATTGTAAACTAAAGGTTTGAAAACCCAGTAAAGATGTTTTCGGTGTGAGAACACCACAGAATGATTTTCCTCGGTATGTCAGGTCTAACAACAAACAAACAAAAAAGTCACATGTCCTTCTAGGAAAAATTATAAGACATAGTGGTCAAGAGTTATTTCAAAAATAAAAAGCTAACAGTTGAAAAGTATACTGTAAAGTCATGGTGGTAGAACACCCTGAAATCTATTAAACATAGTTGTCTCAGTAATAATACAATTAAGTTGAAAAATGGAATGAAGATTTCCCAAACTTCAAAGACCAAACATATAAGCTAACTATAATAATAGCTTATATTGATGTTTAGTATGTGCTAGACACTGTCATTGTGCAAACTCTTAATTTCAACAATAAAACTTAGAAGATGAGGGCCGTCATTATCCCTATTTTCCAGATGAGAAAATTGAGGCACAGAGAGGTTCAGTAACTTGCCCTAGGTTACATAACTAGAACAGGATGTAGTAGCCTGAATTTACAAATCTGAGATTTTTTTAAACTTAGAATTTGGGAGAAGTGGGTAGTCAAATCACTTGGATATTTTAAAGCTCAAATGAATGTTACTAAAGTCTCACTCTTTCATCCCTCAAACAACATTATTTTCCCAGTTCTCATCATTTCTCTAAAAGGTCTCACCTTTCATTCAGTACTCAAGACAAAAAACTAGGAATTATTTTTAATGATTGCCTTTCTTGCATAATCCATATTTAACCTAAAAGAAGTCTCATCAATTCTACTTTCAAAGTGTCTCCCCTTCTTCCAATTTGCTCATTCCTACTACCACACTCTGAGCCCAGGTAGCCATCATTCTTCCTGCCTCTGACGGCTTCTATAAAGTCAAATTGATCTCCCTAAAGGGGGTTTGTCTTAACCCCCTTTAATCGACTCTTCATCCAGCAACCATAAAACATGGCGCCATCCTTAAAATTCTCCAAGAGTTTCCCACTTCTCTTAGAACAGAACACCGACTCCTTTGTGTGTCCTAAGCAGCCCTGAATGTTCTGTCCTCTGCCTACTATTTCTACCTTATCCTGAATGTAGCATCCCCCTTTCAGCCTTTGACAATTTAAATTTTCAAAAAATATATTTCATAGAATATTGGAATAACATAACGAATACATTTGAATCAATACATGTACATACCTCTCTGTTTTTTACTCACTACACTCCAGCCATGCAGCTGGGCAATCCCAAGCAAATGTTGGGTCTAATCGGACAGAAAGTTATAGCATAATTAAAATATTATTGAAACAAGGGCAAAATATATCATCTGTCACCAAAACTCTATGTAGAGATAAGGCCATAATTGTAGATGCTTTTATCAAAAAAGAAAGACTAAAAATAAAGTAATGCATACAAATATTAGAAAATTATGATGCTACTTTTAAGAGTAGACTTTTAGATCTATAAATTATATTGTTTCCATTTTTGATTTTTTACAAATAGAAAAATTTATAAAAATTTAATCAAGGAAAAATTAAATTTAAAATTTAATGACAAATTTAATATGAGAAAGATATAGGAATATATAAGAATAAATTCTTTTTTTAAACTTTAGAATTGTAGCAAACACTATGTAAATAAAAATTGAAATCTTAATATTCAGTGCTGATTCCACATCATCTAGAACAGTGCCTGAGACAGAGAGTTCAGTAATATTTGGTAAATGCACAAATTTTATAGGAAAATATTACTTGTCTCAAGAAGTAGAAAGCCTGAAAAGAGCAACAACTCTGGGGTGGGGGGTGGGGGGTAATACTATGTTATCAAAGAATTCTCTCAAATTCCCAAAACCTTCTCATTCAGTAAAAGTGAGCATTTATTATAGGATAGGAACTACTCTAGACACTGGGAAAATCCATCCACTCCCCTCCCTCTAAAAAAATACTGTCTTCATAAAGTTTCATTCTTTTCCTATTATCAACGGAAAAAATAACCAAACAGGTGAGAATACATGCTATGAAGAAAACGACAACAGAGTGAGGAGAGTGGGGAAGTGGGTCCATGGATGGTCATTCCTCAGGGGAGTCAGGGAAGGTCCCTTTGGTGTTATTTGAGCGGCAGGCCCGAAGGAAATGAGGAGTAAACCATGCAGAAAATGAGCAGAGCTGGTTCCAGAGAAGACAGAGCCCTGAGGTGAAAGCATGGGCCTGTGCCTGGAGCTGGTGAGCGAGGCAAGAGTGGTGAGACCCAGGTCGCGTGGGGCTCAGAGGCGTTGTGCTTTGAGTAAGAAGGGAAGCCACTGTTTGGTCCTGATCTAACACTTGAAATCCACACTGTGACTGTAGTACGGAAAATAGATGCTAGGGTGCAAGGTGAAAGCTGGAAGAGCAGCTAGGTCTTTCGCTACAAGCTCAGCAAGAGATGACAGCGGCTGAAACCAGGGCTGTCACAGTGGAAGTAGCAAAGTGGTAGGACTTGAGCCAAATAAATGGCCAGATTCTGGATTCAAACTGAAGATGGAACTGACAGGGTTTGCTGATGGATGGGGAGAACTTATACCTTAAGACAGTAAAGCATCTTATAAGCTGCAAATAAACACACGAAGGAACAAAAGAAGAGTAGAACACTGGTTGAGTGCAGAAATCAGTAACTAGTCCTAGAGAAAGAGATCGCCTGTTAACAGATACTAGGGTATATTTTTAAAACTGATTATATGATAAGCTTGGCTTTACAAATCAAATCTGTGAAGAACTATTCAATAAATGGTGCTAAGCTAATTCATTACCTATTTTCAAGTCATATTCTTAGATATTATATATGCCAAAGAAATGATAGATGGAGTGATAAATTTGACGTGATAAATTGTTTTAAAAGGCAACCATTAATATCTAGAAGAAAATTTTGATGAATTTTTATCTGCACTCAGTAATCATAGAACTTCTAAGTTTAACAGCAACGAAAGAAAGCACAGAGGGAAAAAAGTTTTAAAAATACTGGAGTTAACTAGATAAAAAACATAGAACTTCTACAGGTCAAAAACATCCAAACAAACTAAAAACTTTTGCCAAAAATATGACAACAGATAGTCAATGTTTTTATCATATACAAATTTATTTAAGAAATAAAGAAACAAACCTTAAACACCATGAGAGAGAACTGGTTTAAAGGCCAAAACCAGAACGAGGAGCTCACTGGAGTCATGCTAACAATGTTTCTTCCTGGAACCAATACTGGTGCTAGTCATGATTAATATTTTCTTAAAATCTTCAGAATTAAAAGTGCCACTTAGTATTTCCAGATAGAAGGAAGAAGTAGAAGATAGAAACGAAAAACTGAAATGGTTAACTAAATGATGATATCACAGAAAATTCATGTAGTCGGGTGGGTTATAGCTCAGACACATGGGAAGAACTGCATTTGGGAAGAAATATCCAAATAATACATAAAAGTGAAGGACTCTGAGCCATCAATTAAAACTAAGAGTTCTAAGAATCTCTGCATGCTGCTCCCTTAATATAAGATCCCAATATACTGCTTTAGGCAAAAGGAGCAATAAAATACCAGACATCAAATGTGAAAATGTCATTCAAAACAATAGTGGTCAGTCCCTGGAATATTATATGCAGTACCGAAGGTCATTGAGCCTCTGGAGAGAAAGGAAAACAGAACAATCTTGGGGATTGAAGGGCTTATGAAAATAAACTTTAGAAAGCAGGATTCTTTCTCACAGGTGCAAAATTAAAATAATAATAATAAATGTACTATGTGTTTATGGTAAGCCGGGCAGTATGTTAAATTCTTTCAATATGTGATCCCATTCGGGCCTCCCAACCAGCCTAGGAGGGAGGTATTCTCACCCCCATGTTACAAGCGAGGATATGGGTCTCCAAGCTCGAGATCACACAGCTGGTAAGAGCAGAGCAGGGTCCCCATGGTGGGCCTGTCTGACTCCAAAACACATTCTCCTAGTCCTTAGCATCTTTAGGCTGTGGAAACAAGCAACACAGACTTGGTTACCACATATTAGACCAAGAAGACACTCCTTGAAATTTCAAAGAGGAAAACCCAAAGTCAAGCAATTCAATCCATGGCAGCACCAGTGGAATTCTCTTCCTTTGGAGGCAGAGCAAGATGAAGCACAACATATTCAAAAAGGGAGTCATTCATCTTTGCAACAAATATTTATTGAGGCCTTAATGCTCTAGGCACTGTGCTATGCACTAAAGGGTAAATTCAGAATCGATTTCTAAGGGCAGAAAGGAATGCTTGGGATGGACATTCTGAGTTTTTTGAGATTGAATCCATTAAGGACAAGCATGCTTTAAAAAGAGAAGCCTTCTCTTGCACTGGCATAGTGAGCACAACAAACCACAAATCTGACCCATGTCCTTCTGTCTAAATTTAATCTATACACATTTTGAGAGGTGGAACATTTGGACTTGTGTATGGTTTCCTGAACACTTGAAGAAAATAGCGCTAGGTCGTAATTTTGGAATGGTAAGATGCAGCCTACTTTTTAAATGTGAAATCTGTTGAGATTTCTTATGCATTTATTCCTATATTGCCAGTGACTAACAACATAATTTTAGAGTTGGTTTATTTTCTACTATGATTTATCTTATATTGGCAGTGCTTCCTAATCTTTGTCTTCAAGTTTCTTCATCCTCTTTCTCACGATTGTTGACTTTGGGAGTATTGTAATATGTCTTACATGTTGCTGGGGAAGAAAGTATGGGTTTCCCTTCAGAACACGTGAAAGAGAAGGATTATATGGGATGGAGGTGTTCTATGAACAAGTAGAAACATCAGGATATTTTCCAAAATTAAATATTCTCTTGTAAATTATAGAGAAGCTAATTCCATTGATTGTATTTGATCCTAGCTGACAAAATTTTTCAACTTGGAAATTTCATGTTTGTAGAACCAGCTTACTTGGAAGATAATGGCTTTATGTTTACCAGCTGCCAAAAGCCTAAATGCAGAACAATAGACTCCCAGAGGGATGGCTGTGGCTCAAGTGGTTATGAAGGTGAGGCTGGAACCCAGGAGGGAGGAAACGGATTGCATTGCACATGAGCATGACCTAGTGGTTGGTTCACTGAGTGGCATTTATGGCAGTAATAGAAAGGGCTACTTGTCTGTTTTCCAAGGGTCAGGGTAAGTGATGTGTATGCAGCTGCTGCTCACGGAGAGGTAAAGAGAAGGAAAGAATAGCATCCTAAAAAGGCAGTGTAGGTAAGAGAGGGACATTCACAATCTCTGAATACTAAGCAGTGGGGTCTCCCCAGTGCCTTCAGGAACCTGGACCCATCAAAAGCACTTCTTTGCATGAGTAAACAGGATGTTCTCACTGATTCTTCACAAGGAACCAAAAATGATAAACTTTTCCTCATACTGGCTCCCAAATCATTGTGGGGAGTTTATTTAGACTGTGAAACACTTAACAGAGCTTACCATGGTAAGCATGACTTGCCATACACACTTCATCAGGGGATCACTGGCCAGTGCACAGTTATGTTGCTAAATACATAACGTAAGTGGCATGTGTCAACCCTAGAGAGAACATAAGAATGCTATGTTTTGCTATGTTATGGAATACAGACACATATTCCATATATATACATATATATGCCTAAGCACTTCTATCGTCCTTTGATAACATGGCTTTTCATGCCTCTGATCATTTTAATTAAAGTTGATTGCATGGAAAATTATCTGAGGCACTTTTTATAAACTCTTGATGATAAGTGTTTCATCTTAAAAACATGACTATTGCTATAACAGTTAATCTTTTGCTCCCATCAGGTTTTACAAAACTTGAGATTTTCTACCCAGAATTGTGAACTTACTACAATATTCCTATAATTGGTCTCAGTAACTTTGAGGAAAAAAATAAGGCTAGAGATGCTAAAATTGCAGTCCCGCGTTAAAAAAAAAAAGCTGAGTCTTAAATGTCTCATTTGAAAATTATGTCACATATATTTGCATCTTATCTTCAGGGGGCTCATCTATATAAATTTTAGTAATTGTTGGACCATATTGCCAATATACTCAAATTCATTATTGAGTAGTAAACCCATGAACTGTTAAGAGATTTTTTAAATTATCACGTCTCTAATTAGAAGTAAAAGTCGCAGCATTGAAAGTATGGGATAAAGTATGATTTAATGAGCCTAGTGGTTCGTTAATGGCCTGATGATGGCCTAGTGGTTATAGTTCGGTGCTCTCACTGCTTCCGTGGCCCAGATTTATTCCAGGTCACAGAAACACACCACCTGTCTGTCAGTTGTCATGCTATGGCGTCAGCTCATATAGAGAACTCTACAGAAGGCCTTACAACTAGATATACAACCATGCGCTAGGGCTTTGGGTAGGAAAAAAAAGAAGATTGGCAACAGATGTTAGCTCGGGTGAATCTTTCCTTGCAAAAAATTATAAAATAAATAAAAAGTACAATTTAACAAAAAGAGGTTTGGACCAGGAGTACAGAGACCTGGGTTCATTTAGTCACAAACATGCTGCATGATTCAGGCCCTCAACTTCCTATTCTCAGACCATTGTGGGAGGCAGAGATTCATACTGTTCTGTATTAGAATGATTCAGGCTGCATGGACAGAAACACTCAGCTCAAAGTAGATTAAAAGAGAAGAGATTTTCTGATTTAAGTAGTGTAGGAGTCCAGGGGAAATGGGTGGACAGGCTTTAGGGTTGGACTCAGGCTCTGTCCTACAGATATCCCTAGGGTCCTGATTCTCTCTCTCCCTCATCTCTTGGTGTCAGCTTCATCCTCAGCCTGTTCTTCCTCATGGTCATCAGATGGCTGCCAACATCTGAAGATACATGTTCAGAGACAATGTGTCTGCCTCACATTTTAAGATAAATACTTGCATTTTTACTCTGATTAGACTAATGGGGACTGCTACCCCAGAAGCACCTGAGCTGTGTGGGAAAAGTATGCCTGCCCCCTAATAATGTGACATTTGTTAGAGGGGAGTAGGAAAGATGCTATGTAGACAACCAACAAATATCCAGTACAAGTTTTTTTTTTTACCAGTTTTGACCTTCTACCATTCTTAATTCCTTGACCTCACTAAGTTTCTGCATTTATTCAACAAGCATTTATTTAGAATCTAAATCAAGGCTCCTGGCCCAACCCCAAGGAGATTACAGCCTGGTCAGAGGGAGAGATAAGAGAAACTATTATTTTAATAACCAAAGGAGAGATTGAATGAAAATAAATAAATCAGAAACAAATGGGAATGGGGGAGATATGGTACAGGAAATGAGGGAGAGGTATAAGACAAGGATCTGAGGAGCATAGAGAAAGAAATTGGCCAGAGAGCAGAAGATGACACACAGAAGATTGTTGGGGTCAGAAGGTGAAGAGCCTTGTGTACTAGTCTGAGGAGCTCAGACTTGGTCTGTGGAAATCAGGTATAAATGTATTCAGATTTGTTTAAGGAAGTAGAACACATAATTGTAGCTTTCAAAAGCCTAAAGGATAATTTAGGTACATTAGGCCAACTCACTTTGTTGATGGTTTCCTTTGCTATTCAGAAGCTTTTTAGTTTGATGTAGTCTCACTTGTCTATTTTTGCTTTTGTTGCTTGTGTTTTTGATGCCGTATCCAAGAAATCATTGATCAATGTCCAAGAGCTTTGCCCCTATGTTTTCTTCTAGGATCTTTAAGATTTCAGGTCTAACGTTTTGGTCTTTTAATCCATTTCGAGTTGATTTTTGTGTATATTGTAAGATAAGGATCTGATTTCATTCTTTGTTATGTGGCTATCTAGTTTTCCCAACATCATTTTTAAAGAGACTAGCCTTTCCCCCTTGTGTATTCTTGTCACCTTTGTCAAAGATCAGTTGAAAGTATATGTGTGTGTTTATTTCTGGGCTCTCCATTTTGATCCATTGGTCTATGTGTCTGTTTTCATGCCAGTGCCATACTGTTTTGATTACTGTAGTTTTGTAATGTATTTAGAAATCAGGAAGTATGATGCTTCCAGCTTTGTTCTTGTTCAAAATTGCTTTGGCTATCTTGGGTCTTTTGTGGTTCCATATGAATTTTAGGATTGATTTTTCTATTTCTGTAAAAAACGCTATTGGGATTTTGATAAGGATTACATTGAATCTATAGATCACTTTGGAGAAAATATTTACAAACAATATATCTGATAAAGTGTTAATATCCAAAATATCTAAGGAACTTCTATAACTCAATAGCAAAATAAATAAAAATAACCTGATTAAAAGGGCAAAGGAACTGAATAGACATTTCTCTGAAGAAGACATACAAATGGCCAACAGATATATGAAAAGGTGCTCAATATCACTAATCATCAGGAAAATACAAATCAAAACCACAATGAGACATCACCTCACATCTTTTAAGACGGTTATTATCAAAAAACAAAAGGTAAATCTTGGTGAGCATGTGGAGAAAACAGTGTTGTACACTGTTGATGGGACTATGAAATTACATATGATGGGACATATCTTATGTTACGAAATGGTGCAGCCTCTATGGGAAACGATATGGCAGTTCCTCAGAACACTAAAAACAGAACTACCATATGTCCCAGTAATCCCACTTGTGGGTACCTATCCAAAGGAACTGAAATCAGTATCTCAAAGAGACATCTGCATTCCCTTGTATATTGCAGCATTATTCACAATAGCCAAGATATGGAAACAACCCAAGTGTCTGTCAGTAGATGAATGGATGAATAAAATTCAATATATACACAAACACAGTGGAATAATATTGACCCTTAAAAAATAAGGAAATGCTATGATCTGCAACAACATAAATGAATGTAGAGGACATTATACTAAGTGAAATAAGCCAGACACAGAAGGACATATACTACAAGATACCACTTATGTGATGAATCTAAAATAGTCAAATATAGTCAAATTCATAGAGGCAGAGAGTAGAATGGTGATTGCCAGTAGCTGGAGTAAGGGAGAAATGGAAAGGTACTAGTCAAAGGGTACGAAATTTGGTATGCAAGATGAATAACTCCTAGAGATCTATTGTACAACAGCACAGTGCCTATAGGTAATAATACTATACTGTATAATCAAAAATTTGCTAAGAGGGTAGATCTTATGTTAAATGTTCTTATCACAAAAATAATAATAAATAAACAGGACAGAAGGAAACTTTTGGAAGTGATGGATATGTTTATAGCATAGATTGTGATGAAGGTTTCACAGGTATATACTTATCTCCAAACTCATCAAATTGTATACATTAAATATGTACAGTTTTTGCATGTCACTCATACCCCAATAGGGGGATATATCCAAATTACAGTAGCCCTGAGCCCCTACTTCACTTTCCCTTCTGGGGACAGTCCCTTCTGTCCTCCACATATATAACTCCTGCAAAGCCTCCCTGGTTTTTTCTGTGACCCCACATTGAAAAGCAGACTGTCAGCTGCATTTATCAAGTGACATCAGCCATCTTCTCCTTGGCTCTGGCTTCTCCTTGGCCAAGTCTACTACCCAAAAAAGCTACTTAGGGAAACCTCATTGACAATAATGTTGACCCACCTATAGAGAAGGGAGCCACTGGCCTGCAGAGCTCTAGAGCGGTGCCAGCTTCCATGCAGAGGGAGTTAGAAGGGCTCTCACAGCTAACGCTTATTTCTTGGGCTCTAACACAATTGTTTGTTCCCAACGATGCACAAAGTGAGACTTTCATAAAAATAATTCCTTCAGTCCCTTCCCACTTAATCATAGGTGTTCAAATTTATTTCAAGGGACACGGTGGGATCCACACACCATGACATTCCATCTCCCCCACTCTCCTCAAAGTCCATGTACCACCCGAAATCCCCACTTTGCCTCCAGCGACAAAGCCTTCATCCGTATCAAGATGCAGATGGAGACGTGGGGAGGAGGAGGTTGACCCTTTGCTCTACCAGCATAGGGGACCCAGCCCTTGGTGCTTCCCCAGACTAATTTATCACTTATCTTCAGTGCCTGACACATCAAAGTCCTTAGGTGTCACTCATTGGATAAATGCACAAGTAAACAATGTACGGGGTGGATTGGAGATGGAAGAGGAAAGTGATTCAGAGACTAATAGGCTGTTGGAACCATCTGGGAATACTAAACCGACACTAAGCAGGTAAGGTCAATTTTGAAAAATATTTCTGAGATGGAATTACCAGATATCTGCAAATGGATTCTCCTCTCATGTCTTTCAGGAAGAAAGAGGGTAGGAAAAAATGAATGCCAAGTAGACAACCAACAAATGTTCAGTACAGGTTTTTAACAATTCTGACCTTCTACAATGCTAAATTCCTGTGTCCTTACTAAATATATGCAAAACTGAGAGCCATCACCATAGAAAGCCTTGCCTAGGACAGCTGGAATCTCAGGAGACTTAGAGACTCTAGAAGCCTTCAGGAAAGCAGAGGTCCAAATACCCGAAGAAGAGCCAATTATAAGATTCCAGGTGATTTCCTATGTGGAAGCATTGCAGATGAGAAACTTAGGAGCCTAGGTTATAGAACCAAGAGTTCAGAACCCAGGAGATGAGGGTATATGAGGAGAAATAACTAGATAAATGGCTAGGATGGAATGCTCGGGTAGCTCATCTAGATTTAGATAACAATGACCCCAAAAATAGTAAAAACAATTACTGTCTTTTGTTGCATCCTAATATGTGCCAGGCAGTATACCACCTGCCTTATATATGATACTATATTTATTTCTCACAACTAGTATGGGAGGCAGGTATTGTTATCTGTAGGAGAGATAAGAACTGAGACTCAGAAAGATGAAGAACGTTGTTCAAAGATGGTTTCAAATATAGAAGCTTTTGACTTCCAAATATGATTGTATTTGTGGGACTTTTACCTTCTTTCTTTAGATGCCAAGAAAACTTAAATTGCCATCAGTTTAGAAAAACAAATAATTACTAAATACCACAATTGCTATATTACTTCTTGTCAACCAATCAACTCAAAGTAATTTACCAAGTATAATCCATATCTGATCCTAATAAAAATGAAAACATCACTTTGATATATATTTTTCTTCTTTCTTATGTATTCCTCCTTCATAAATGATTTTTTCAAAAATAAAGACCACATGGGACATCCTAAGTAGTTCCATCACACTTGTCTCTACTTCAGAAAGTTATTACTTGCCCCCCTGTTGACCCTGAGTTTTGAAACTCACTAGAAAACCAATAGGTATGTGAATTTGATTACGAATTATTTCTGTTCCCACAATCAAATCTTTCGCAGTTTTCCAAATCCTGTATACTATTTAAATATTCTTTGGAAATAGAAATTCAAAGCTAAATGCTAGAGAAATATAATAATAGCAGTAATAGTCTTGACAATCAATGTGAATCAAAGAAGCACAGTTTCTCACTTCAGACACCAGATCTCACTTCAGATGTCAGATCTATATCATGACTCTTAATTGAGTAAACTTACATGTTATTGTCAAGGAAATATAAGCAATGTAGACCCATAAACACGGGATTTGATTTCACTGCAAAATTGAGATCTCTAATTCCTAATAACAGCGGGAAGCTAACAATTCACTGAGCTATGTTACCTTCTGGGAGAATTAAAAGGAAGTGGTTTATTATTTTCAGGAAAAGGTACTTTGGTGATATACCCTTTTCTTCTCAAATAAAAATCACTTTTAGATTTCTAAATTGCTACTGCCTCCAAATTAATGTTTTAGAGCGGGTGGAGAGATTGGAAGGTACCAAAGACCCTTGAATATGAGCCAAAAGCCAGACACAGATGGGTGTGAACCAAATACTCACTTTCTTTATACCTGGGTGAGCTGAGGCTCTGGGAATTTGGGGAATCTCTGGAGGATATGACTTTGGATCAGAGAAGTTTCCAGAAATTCATTCTGATTTGCAACCACCAAGGAGGAATTCCTAAAGTCATAGGAACCCACTTGAGGAGGGTGAGTACTTTCAGACTTGCATAAAACTAAATTTTCATCAGTGTCCTGTGGGACCCTCTGAATAACTGCAATTGTCTGGACCCCTCTATTTTCTCCTGAGCATTTCAAAACACCTGGAGTAGATGTTCTTTTGGAAGAAGAGAAGGCCAAGGTCAAAGCAAAGCCCCCAAAGCAGCTGTACATCCTTGGAATCCCCAAAGACCCAGCATGATCCTGGTGTGTTCCGGAGATTCCACGAATGTCACGGAGCTGGGCAATTTGGACACACAACAAAGAGAACCCAGTGGTCCAGACTCTGACCCTCAGACCCTGGGGCAGGTCCACTGATTAGCTCAGGAGCAAAATGTCCATTCTGTGTCGTTGGATGTCATTTTCATGCCTCAGCTTGATATACAACAATAGGCATTGAATTATGGCTTCATTCCAAGGAAGAGGCCATATTAACTCACTGTCTAATTCCAAGTTAGAAATGCACAGCTCTTTCCAAATGGGAGGTAGTGTGGAACACTGGAATAAAGAGCAACTTCAATGGTCCCGAAGCCGAGGGCTAACTGAGATTTTTAGCTTTGTCTTCTAGAAAACTATTCAGCCATGTACATCAGTTAAGCAAAACAAGGAGTAAAGAAAAAGAGAAGAACTTTAAAGAAGAATGAAACAACCATAACAGGACAAATAATCCTGAATCACAAATTAGAACGCTCCCATTGGCAGAAACACAAACGTAATATTTTCACTAGAATGAATAGTCCTAGAAAAATCTGTTCTCCAATATCAGACACAACCAGGCCTTTCCTTCCATAGGAGACATGAATGTCTCCTTTTTCCACTTCATCTTTTTCAGTTACCCAAACAAAATTTTAGCAGCAGAAAAAATAATGAATTTAGTCCATTTAGGTCCAGTATTTCCTCGTTAATGTATTAACTCCCTGGCAGTAGTCAAACGGGGCACTCTGACTCCAGAATATTTCCTTTTCTTTTATCACCTTTAGAATTCCACTGTCACCGAATAACTAATTATATTCTACTGAATGTTGTACCAGTGCAAGAAGCAGACACCTTAAGAGCCCATTAATTTCACCCTACTGAACCTCTGGGCGGCTTTGTATAGCACAGAGACAGGCTGCTGTTTAATCTGTTCTTTTTTTAATGTGTGTCAGAACACTTTAACTTCAACCACTCTGCTAAGAGGCTGTTGTTTTAGTTCAAAGTGTACACAAAGGAGAGGATCACCATGTATGAACTAATATTTGCTTAACTGTCTTCATTTCCCCAGTGCCCTGCAATTCAAGTGCACTGTATTCCTTTCTTTAGCAGTCATGACGGTAAGTAAAGAAAAATTATGTTGTTCCTGAGTACAGCATATGCCAAAGAAGCTAGTATTTGGCCTAGTGTTTCTCACAACTGTGTGTTAAACGATGCCTTTACTTTCATCGAGACTAAGGAGCAAGCAGCAAAGAACACAGTGTGGTCCGGGGGGTTAGCTCAGGTAAATTCTTTGCCCCTGAGTTGCTGCTCCATGTTCCAGAAGCCAGGGTGCCCGTGTCTCCTCCCTTATGTAACAATTTTGAAAATAAATGAATGCCACCCTGGGTGGTGGGATTAAAGTAAACTTAAGTAGGAATCCAACACCAGCAAAAGAAAGAGACGGCGACAGAGAGGAGAGAGAAAGAGGCAGAGGACGGAAAGAGAAGGGGAGGGAAGAGAAAAAAATAGAAAGACTGCCCCTGTAAGAAAATCTGGAAATGCACTCAGGGAAGCCACTGCAGCAGCTCACTGCTCTTTGCTGTGGGCAGCAGTTGGGTACAACCCAAAGTTGTCAATCATTCACCCCTAAAGCTGTCATTCGGCTTGAGGTTGCAACACAGCTCAGCAACATCAAAGCTCAAAGTGGGGTAAAGAGAGGAAGAACAACATCGCGGTTCCTTGAACGTTACGACACCTCTGCATCTGGAAAGATTTCAAAGTGCCCTCTGTTACTCTTCTTATCTTTCCTCCACCTGACCTTCATTTTCCCATCCCTTGTCTCCTCATTGCTCCGCCTTTAGAGTTCGCTACAAGGTGTATCTAAAGGTAAGGATACCGTCTAAACTGTGGAGGATGGTGGCAAGGAAGAAAGACAATCCAACCGCTTCTTCACACCTCCCGCCACCTACTAATTCCTTTGTCCATTCTCCCCACCAGACTTCCCAGTCAACTTTGTTGGCAGCCAGTGGCTTCCTCAACACTAGTTCCAATGGCAGCCCCCATAATTTCAAAACCAAGATTCCTAACATCTCTCTGCCTTTTTGCCCATCGCAGAAATGATTTTTAGCAGGCCTAGCATTCCTAAAAATCCACATACCGTATCTTTTTTCTCCACTTCTTCATTGCCCTTGCTGCTTTGATCCATCCAATCAACCGTGCTTAGAGCAAAGCTGTTTATCCTCTGGGTGCTTAATAACAGCGTTGCCTACAGGCTTATCAAAATAATGTCTGTGTGTACTTGATCCCCGGAGGCCCTCAACTTTTTTTCAGTGTTCTTATACAATAAAGCTCTCTTTATAAGATTGTTTTTCAATTGAGTATTTGAAATAGAGAGGGGTAAGGCAAGTCGTATTTACCTTCACAGTTTCACACCCAT
This sequence comes from Equus asinus, assembly GCF_041296235.1. Classification (NCBI taxonomy): domain Eukaryota; kingdom Metazoa; phylum Chordata; class Mammalia; order Perissodactyla; family Equidae; genus Equus; species Equus asinus. Next base: position 33,053,992 of record NC_091792.1, read on the forward strand.
TCATCTCTAGAGGGAGCGTGTGTCTCTTTTGGACCACTGGGCATTGCAGAGCAGAGCCAGGAAGTACAAAACGGTGTTCTCCTTCTGCCCACCCATGAACCATGCTCCGTGTCCAGAGTCAAGCGAGGGAGCAGAAGTACAGATCTGCAAAGCAGCTAAGCCTGTGGTCTCTCCTCCAGGCCTCCCCAGGGAACAGAGCCTAGAACTATAATTGATCCACCTCTGAACATAAGTGTTTTACTGTCTTTCTAAGGCCAACACCCCCCACCCCAAAGTCCTTTTGGATTTCTTCCCCCACTGAGACGTCTCTCCACTCCGTCAACATTGCAGTTGTCTCTGGCTGGGCCCTCTGGGCAGTAAATAGGTCGATTGTGACAAAAAGGTTCCAGTTGTTGCTATTGCTTCTTGCTGCAGGTGGCAGGCAGGTTCCTGTGTGTGTCTCACATCAGGATCTGCTTATTATCACAGCATATCTTCCCTGGTTTGTTCTTCTCCTTTTTTTCTCTGGCCCCTTGCCCATTTCTGCAAAAGTAAGAGTGTCGTTCCTTCAACAAACAAAGGATTTCCTCTGCACTCTCATAGGTTTGGTAAAACTCCATTGCTTTAATATTTCTCTTCCCCACTTAGGAGTTCTTTCCAAAAAGCACTACACCACAAGAGCTATTTGATGACGGGCAATGTCGGGCTATTTTTTTTTTTTTCCATCTTGAGTAGAAGCACTTGCAAAATTTCCAGCACATGAGCCCCATCACCTGCCCATGCCCGGGTTCTCAGCAGGCTGTGGACCCCGTTCAGAGATCATGCACATGTCTAAGTCTTTTCTTTTATTCCCTCTTTCATTAGGAAAGGAATGGACATGGAATCAAAATTATAGCATTAGATTTTCTACTGGTTGGTTAATCTTTGTGGAAAGGATGTTGCAGAAATAGATTGAAAGTTCAGGTTTTTCGAAAGTTTTGAAATAATCTATAAATGTAGTAACCATTTATTGAGTGCTTACCCCAGACACTGCCCTATAGGCTTACATAAACTGCTTTATTTAATCAAGTCAATACTCTTATGAAGATACTATTACTATCTCCGTTTTACAGATGTATAAATAGGCTCAGCAGAAGCAACTTGCGTAAGGTCTCAAACAAGAAAATACCGAAGTAGAAGTGTGAGTACAGATTTTACTGAATCCAGGACCCCTGCTACTAGCTGCCCTGCCAAAGAGCCCCTTTTACTGACAAACTGACATTATTTGAGTTGTCCAAGCGCTCATAATGACCGTTCAGAATGTAAGGCACTATAGTTGCCACATTCTTTTTTTTTTGCCGCTAGCTCCTCTCTCTATTTTTTTAAATCTGGACTACTGATCCCCAGATAATTTAACATGCTTCTGCCCCTCCTTAACTCTGTAAGGTCTACGTGCTGAATTCGGGTCATCGATTGACTCCCGTAGCCTGTCATGTATCAGTGTCACAACCTCTCTCATTACATCAGACAGACAGCCTGACAGTTGCAAAACTCTCTCAAATTCATCACTAAAATATTTCAAACATGCTCCCTGACATGCTGAATGTTAAACGTGGTCTTGCTCTAGGGTTTTTTTCCTAAGACACTTTAGCATTTGCTCAAATTCCTCATTAATTCAACCATAATTCTTAGGACACATCTTTCATAAAACTATACAAAGGAGACTACTGTCTCATTCCAGAGAATCCACTTCATCAATTTCCACCCGTTAAACCATTCAAACACATCTGAATTTACCCAGATGTTTAAAAGGCTTTTAGAGTTTTTCCTATTTCCATCCATATCAACTATTAATATTAATAATAGGCATTTGTACAATTCTTTCAATGCACATTTCACATGTATAATCTTACTTAATCCTCACAACATCTTTATGAGGCAGATATTATCATCTTATTTTACAGGTGGAAAACTGAGACCTGAGGGAGTAGGCAATATTCCAAGAGCTCATAGCCAGGGAGTGATAGAGCTGGCAATCCAGCCTGCGACGTCTGACTCCAAAACCAATGCCACTACTACTACGCCACACTCCTGGTGCCAAACTGGCAGATGCTTCCTTTCTAGATCTTTCTAAGGACCTCTAGCACAAGTCAAAGTATGTCCTTTCATTTTTCCCTAAGGAAGGGCTCCCAGGGGGAACAAAAAGAGACAAAGAAAAACTTAAAGCCATACCCAGTGTCTTAGAAAAGGTTACAGATGTGAGTCATTATCAATTCGTGGGGTTTTCTTTCTATTTTTATGGACAGTGGTGATTCTGCTGACCCAACCACTTATGAAGTTCAAGTCTGCACCTTTGTTGGTCCATGAAATATGCTAGTCATAGAAGCTGATTTGAAAAATCTAGGTTGCTAGCAGTAAGAAACATCGTAAACTATGATAAATGGGTATGACTTAGCCATTTTGCACTTTGGAATAACATATTTCCATGCTCACATGAGGTAGGTTTTGAACACACATAGTTCTTCAGGATGGATTCTTAATACTTGCAAGGCAGAAAGTAAAGGCCGGCAGATTCTGATAAAGAAGAAGAAATACAGGAGTCTGGATATGATTTTTAAACTTCATTTCTTACCTACTTCTTAGTTACATACCACCTTCAGGAGTGACCCACAAGTGTCCTATCCAGTTCATTATACCTGAGCATAGTAGCTAATATGTGCCCTCCTCTGTGTGCATGAATCATGCTGCTGACACATGGTAGGCTGGGCTTCTGGGGTTGCTTTATCTAACGCAGTGATACTCGACCCATGTTCATCTGCCCTGTTCCACCCAGCTATCCCCTCTGCAAGTGATGCATTTATGATCTTTGGTAAGACTGCTGATGGAGGTAGAAGTCAGTCTCTGCCTGTGACACTGATGGAACCTAATTAGCACACTCGGAGACCAAACCGATGGTGCTGGAATCATCAGCTTGGTCTTTAGCTAACCATGACACTTGGGGAGTGTTATTTCAGGGTGATAGTGGTGACTTTTCACCACCAAAGGTCTTCCACTTCCCATAAAGAGTTTTCACCATTCTTCTAAAAGGAAACATGGAGGCCAGAGCCAGACAACCTGAATTAGTCACAGCTCTGCCACAAATTAAACATGCCGTGCTGGCCAAGTCACTTAAACTTCCATAACTCTCAAACTTCTACGCTGTGGAATGGAATAACAGTACCAGATTTATAGGTTGTTGGCAGGATTAAATGAGTTGATAGCTTTATAACATCACCACTCCCCTTTGCCTGAAGGACACAATCCAAATCCCTTATCGTGATTTAGAAACCCTCAGCTGCGCTCCAGTCTCATCCCTTAATGCTCCCCACTTAAATTCTGTGCATTAGCCACACTGAGTTTCTTTCCCTTCCTTAAACATACCGTGCTCCTTTGCACATACTGGTCCTCTTCCTCCTCCCCATCTTTAACTTTGCTTAGGTAATATTTAAGTCTTAGATCTGTCATCAACTTTTCCAGCAAGCTTTCTGACATCGCCTCTCCCCTCACCCACCCAAATCTACACTAGAATGCTAGGTACTTTACATATGAAAACATTCACTCAGTCACTTGACAGATTTTTATTAAGCAGCCAGTTACTGCTCTGGGTTCTGGATAGAGTGGACAAGAGGGACAAGGTCTCTGCTATCATTCTAGAGACAAGAAAATAAATAAATTAGCTGATTAGTACACAGGAGAAATTTAGGTAGGACGGAATCCTTTATCTGAAACCATTGGGACTAGTATTTCAAAATTCAGGATTTTTGAATTTTAGAAAGGTAATACAGTGCTCATTCTATCTGTTAAACCAACAGGGTCTGAGGCAGCACCCCATAATCAAACACATTAATGTGTCTACAGAAAAACATAGAAATATACATAATAAGTTAAATAAATAAAGATTATAGACTCCTATCATTTGGTACTAGTTAGTTTGCACTAAAATTAAGAGAAAAAATAGTTTCCGTTTTCAGAGCTGTTTGGATTTGGGAACGGGCGATGAGAAAGGTGAGGTGGGGAGAGGCTGGAGAAGGGAGAAGGATCTTGACATCAGGTGATCCTAGAAGGCCCCTCTTGGCAGGCAATGCTGGAGCTGAGATGAGAATGGTGTGACAGAAGCCTGACATATAAAAGTGTGTGGGAAGAGCATTCTAAGCTAGGGAATCTGCTGAAGCAATGACTGAAGGCACATTTTAATTAATTCTTTAATGTTCTGCCTCCTACTTTAGATCATAAACTCACTAACTAGGGAGATCATATTTTTCTGGCCCACTGCAGCATTGGGTCCCCACTGTGGACAAAGGTACTGGCACAGGGTAGATGTTCAAAAGCCATTTGTTGAAGCAGTGACAACAATTGATCAACAAAGTAAAATAAAGTAGCTAATTATTAAGTGTTAGTTCAGGGGAAACCAATATACAACATAAGAAGATCAAGATCTTAAAAACCATAGGGGAAGCTGATAAAATTGATACTCATTAGTCTCCAACTTCCACCATTTTGCTTTGTCCACTAAATTTGGGAGCCAGTAGTGGCTCCCATGGGTGACCAGCAGTGCCTCTCCACCCTCAGACACCGAAGAAAGAAAGTCCTCACTCTGGGCTCCGGGGTGCTTGCCAGTGGGGCAATAAGAAGTGTTTGCTAAAGAGCAGAGCAGCTGTGAGATGCGGTCATAACTAGCAGTCATGTCCAGTTATAAATGTGCCCTCCCCCCAACTCAGGCCCACACCCTTCTCTCTCCCCCAGGCTGATGGGTCCTCCCTTTGGGCCAAGGCTTGCTGAACTACCCAGCCTGCGCAGCATGGGGAGACATGGCACTGCTCCTTCAGAGCATGATTCTATGTGCCAAACCTTACGTCAGAGGAACAGCCTACATAAGTAAACACCCTCCCTAGAGCCACCCCAGAGCTTCTCATGACTTCCGCCTACATGTTCCACTTTGAGGTTCCCTCATACTCGAATTCCTTCAAGTCTCTTCTCGAAACCCTGTGGTATGACAGACACATCAATCATAAAATCAGAGGCTGAAAGAGACATTGAGAGGTAATTTGAGTCAAATCTTCCCCATTTGCAGACACAGACACATTCAAACAAAGTGTGGAGGGGAAGCTACCACCTATATTATCTTAAGCTCCAGAGGCAGAAATTCCAAGATCTTTCACAATAACTCAAGTTATTGACAGTGATGGGGAATTTACTTCTCAGCCCAACGAAGATCATGAAGTGATCTTTGATTAGACATAATAACATTAAAAGTTTAAAGAGCTATTAGAAGCTTATATTAAGGAATTCATGTTAAATGGCAATAAAGTCAAAATCTGTAAATATTTTGTGTTGCTGAATGTGAATGTCTTCAAAACAATCAGTGTTTTGAAACTGAAAACAAAATAAGGAGACGGCTCAAATAGAAGAAAGTATAGAGTTTATTGACCCCTTTGGTTTCAGAAAAACACTTCTGTGCATTTTCTACCGTCCTGCCCTGCAAATATATCAACCATTCACCTTTATCACAAATTAAGTCATCAGTACATCTGGAAAACATTAGTGCCCACAGGTCTGCTCAGAGATGTCCGTCGGCGTTGCTAATAGGTTCCATTAAGCAGCGTACCTAGATTTCATCTCTGTTCCTCTCCAAAATTCTTAAACTCTTAGGTTCTCTTCTATCAGAGAGCTGCTGATTATGGTACATTTGAGGCTCCCCTGTAATGGGCTGATTTTTAACAAATATTCTTACACAAGAAAATTTGGAAGGGAATCTACACATCCATATACCAGGACCACTGTCCTTTAAAAGAAAGAAAAATCACTGAATTATATCCAAACTGTAAAAATCAATAAACAAAAGCCCAACAAATAACAAATGGCCTATTTGAACAAAGGTTATTGAGCAAATTGCCACGGCATATGCATGGCATCATGGGACACCCTGCAGAGGATGCAAAGGGGATTAAGATGCAGTGACTGCCTTCAGCGAGCCACCTTTCCAACGAGACAAAGATACCTGCAGACATGACAGCATGTGATAGGTCAAGGAAGAGACCCAACTTTGTGCAATGGGAGTACAGAGGAGAGAGAACACGCTTACATCCACAAGAGGAACCAAAGACAGTTTCACCAAGAAAGGGGCACCAGAACTTAGCCTTGGAAGATAGTAAATATTTTGGCATCTTATTTTTTTAAGAAAAACCTCTGTTTAAGTCACAACAGTCAGATTTTCTGCTGTTTGTGAGAGAATGCATTCCTGACTGCAGTAGTGGAGAATGCCAACAATCAAAAATATTCATTTCACCTGTAAAACATAACGATTCAATATCTGCATATATTGTGAAATGATCACCACAAAAAGTCCAGCTCAACATCCATCACCATGCATAGTTACAAAAAATCTTTTGTGTATGTTTTTGATTGCAAGAAGAAAGCTACAACTCAGACTGGCTACAGTAAGGAAAGATTTTTGTTTCGCATGACAAGAAGACCGGAGGTAGAGAGGGCTCTAGGCTCAGCATGAGGAACTTCATGACATCAGTCAGGTTCTCTCGATCTCCTCCTCCATCCTTCATCCTCCATCTTCACATTCATCTTTGGTTGGTGGGTTCAGGCATCACGTCCAGATACAGTGAAGTCCAAATGAGGGACAATCTCCCTCATTGGAAAGGTCAAGCCTTTACCAGCAGATTCCTTTTATACCTTATTGGCCAGGATTAGGCCATACAAAGTTTCCTAAATCAATCTCTCCAAAGGACAGGGAATTCCCAGGATTGGATCAGATTGCCCACCCTTTGCAGTGGAAAGTATTTGAGGGAGTCATCACAAAGGACGGTATGAAATTAAACAGGCAGAAAAGGAGGGTTGGGCACTCCAGTGGAGAGAACATCACAAACAACAGCAAGGAGTCAGAAAATATCAGCATGAGAATAAGAACATAAACGAGAATAAGAACATAAACACGATTAAGACAGAAGATAAAGCAAGAGGAGGAGGAGAAGGAAGATAAGGAAAAATGATAATGAAAACTATCATGTATTAGGCACTGATGTGACAGGTATTATGCCCAGAAGTTTACATAATCATCACATTTAGTTCTTATGATGACTGTTTTGTAAGGGATATTACTACCCCATTTCACAATGACAAAATTGAGGCTGATAAAAATTTAAGAGTTCACATAGCCAGTAAGCAGTGGAATCGGGATTTAATTTCAGATCTATTTGATTCCAAATTCATATTTCAGGGGACACAGGAATCCAATTCAGCCAAAGACTAGGGTACGTGTACAGAGGGCACTGAAAAATAAAGCTGGACAACAATTGGGTCTGTATGTGAGAAGAACTTAATACCAAAATAAAGAGTTTGGATTTTCTTCTGTGGGCTGAGGAAGATATTGAGAATCTTTGAGTGAAAAAAAAAAAATCAAGATTAGAACTGTATTTTAGAAGGGAAAATCCTGCCCATGATTTGTAGAATGGATTATGATAGGACTCAGATAACTGGATGACCTAAGAGGTATGGCAATAATCTGGCAAATCATAAGAAGGACTTGAATTAAGTAAATGGCAGTGGAGCTGGGGAAAAAAAAAAGAATTTTGTCGGAATTTGTCAACTAATTGTAGGATATGAGGGATTAGGGAGAGGGTGGGGTGGAAGATGACTCAGAGCTTTGAAGTCTTGGAAACTGGACGAATAGTGGCATTATTCACATTAGAAGGGACATCAAGAGGAGTTGGTTCGCTGGTGGGAGGAAGAGCAAGGCTTAATTACTAACTTCTTAGGATCCTTCACCAGAACCTTGATGTTTAGCAGAAGATGAGAGAATGAAACAGAAAATATCAGAGCTAGAGACTGCAAGAGAAGAACCACACTAATTAGTTCTGTTTTTCCACCTTTCCAAATCTGTCTGATTTCCTTTCTTCCGTGCCTTCATTGCTTGGCAATTGCTCCATTAGAGGAAAAAATAAAACATACAGAGACAACATAATTCAAATAAGCCCATTTTGCTACTGTTGACAAAAGCTTTGACTACGGGTGGAGTTTGCCATAAGGAAACCTAATTTGAGAAAATTGCAATTCACAAAAATAAATTGAAGGTGAAGATGATCCGATAAGCAAAAAGTTTTCCTCCTTTCAAAACCCTGGGTCCCAAAAGCCCTTTTGAATACTCCGCCAAACACACCTTAATTTGCAAATACACATCCAAAAATGTTACCTGTGCATGTATGGCAACACTATTCTTATTTCTATGTTAAAACTACACCCAATAAGATCACAGTTGGGTTACGTTAAGATTTCATTATCCTTCTTCTCCTTGACTGCCATGAGCAGTGTTAGAACACCCACAATTTTAATACTATGACTCTTAAATTTTAACCTTACCTGAGGCCCAGAAGACAATCATAGGACTTTTAGCTGATTGCACAATGTTATAATGCAGTTATTGCTATTTCGTATTACCATGTATGCTATGTTGGTTTTCTATTAGCAGCTTAAACAATGCCCATTTATTGGCTCACAGTTATGTAAGTCATAAATCCAGCATGGCATGACTAGGTTCTCTGTTCAGGTTATCACAAGGCTGAAATCAAGTTATCAGCCATCTGAGTTTGGAAGTTCCAGGGACAAATCCACTTCCAAGCTCATATTTTGTGTCTGTGTGTGTGTGTGGCTGAGGAAGATTGGCCCTAAGCTAACATCCATCGCCAATCTTCCTCTTTTTCTTCTCCTTGAGGAAGATTGTCCCTGAGCAACAGTCTGTGTCAATCTTCCTCTATTTTGTATGTGGGACACTGCCACAGCATGGCTTGATGAGCAGTGTGTAGGTCCATGCCCAGGATCAGAACTGGTGAACCCCTGGCCACTGAAGCAGAGTGCATGAACTTAGCCACTATACCGCTGGGCTGCCCCCTGAACTAATTTTTTTGTTAGTAGAATTGAGCTCCCTGCAGTGGTAGGACTGAAGTTCCCATTTCCTCACTGGCTACTGGCTAGAGGCCATTCTCATGTGCTTTCCATGTAGCCACGTAAGCAGCTCACATCATGTTTACTTTCTTCTGAGCCAGCCAGTGAGCACCTCTAGGACTCTCTCTTTTACTATGGGCCAGAGAAAACTCCTTGCTTTTAAAGAATTCCTGTGATTTGGTTAGGCCTGCCCAGATAATCTCATTGTCTTAACATCAATTTATTGGTAACCTTAATTACATCTCCAAATTCCCTTTGCCACATAAGATAACATAGTCACAGAAATAAAACCAGGAGGTAGACATCATGGGGCCATCTTAGAATTCTGCCTGCTGCACATGTTATTATATTTTATTATTTGTATTATTGTTTATAACTATCATAGCTACTCTAAATTCTTCATAAATTCTAAACAATTGGTCTCTTTAGTTACTCTCCAAAGATACTAAGCTCATCTCTTTTCTTTTACTTGACTTTTAAAAATTGTCTTCCTTTTGGCTGAACCATTCTGTTATGCTCTTTTATTGTTTCTTTTTCTCTTTATTTCTCTTTCCTTATTCATTTTTTTCTGTCCACTTCCACTCTCCTTTTTGTCTGTCTCCAGGAGAGGATATCATCATTTTGAGTGCATTTTACAAACAGATGCTCTGTAATTATTTATAATGCTATGTTACACTTCTATGGTGTCTCTCATCAAAAACTCAAAGCTTACACGCCTTAATTATGCTTCACAATGTGTTTGTGAGGATGAGGAGGGTGATTATGCCATTTTACAGATGGGAAAACTAAGACTCAAAGGGGTCAAGAATCTTCCCTAAATCATCCAGTTCACAGAGAAAAGAGAGGGCTTACAGCCTGGTGGCGTGTCTTCCGCTTCCTCTGATAATTCTTAGGGAATTTTGTAAAGTTCCTCCCAAGGATTCTCGCTTCAGAACATATCTCTCTTTATTGATGCTGTCTCTGCTGCTTACCAGAATCCATGCTCAGGAATGATATGCTCAGGAAGGAGCCACTGGTGACTTCAAGGCCTGACAGAGTGTGCAAAGGGAAATCATTTAGATGAAAGAGAACCTGAGCCAAACCCTAGCAGTGGCCAGAATTAATTGAGGAATGGAGGGGGTCAGACATAGAGTCACCAAACCCCTGAACTAAAAGAGATCTTTGGAAACCATCTAGTTCTCACTTGACAAGTGACAAAAATGAGGTTCAGAGAAGTGAGTGGTTTAAACTTTATTCCAGAATGAGCTCAGAGCTGAGCTGGTATCAGAGTCCTGCTGTTGGAAGGTTGGGAGTAATGGCCTTTGCACTGTGTCTTCCTGCCTGTATTGCTCCTCTCTACTCTCCACTACCCCCTAGTGGTGGGGGGAGGAAGTGGAAATTTGGGGCCAGGGCGCTGGCACAGGCTGGAAGTCTGGCTTGGAGTTTGGGATGAGGAAGGAAGGAACGGCCTTGAAATGTGTTTCAGGTTTATACACACCTCATACATTTCCTAGTGATATATGAGGAAATTCTATCCCCTGGTTATCAATGTTCTTCATTGTGGCTTAATTCTGGTCCCTACTTCTAAGAGGGAGCAGTTATCTATCTATTTCCATCTCCTGTTTATCTTAAAATCTTTCTAATTTGCAAACTCTCTCTGCTCCCAACCCCCAAGTCCTTGCCCCAAACCAAACGTCTGGGGGTGAGAGCACATGACCACATTTAAAGAGAGCACAGTTAGAATTATTCTAAACTTTGTGAATTCCCCAATCTCTTTAGTCTGCTATTCTATAAAAAGAAATGAGCATTGACTGTAGGAAGACGTTATAATTGTCAAGTTGTCATTCTTAAATAAAGAAGTATTTCTTGAGGTACTTTTGAAAATCATTTCTCACAGAAAAAAAAAAAATCTCCTGAGGAGAGGTGGCGGTTGAATAAACATTTCATGCGCACAGGTGAATGCAAAAACGTTATTTTGCCAGAAATCCACAGGCACCCAATATTCAAACCAGGAAATTGCAAAGCAGCATGAAAATGGCAGAATTTGCAGTTTATTGTGCCGAAAACTTAAAGTTAACCTGCCTGTGATCTTTTTAGATTATAGTCTTATTAACCTTCTCTTCTACCCATAGAGTTGAAACATGAAGTCTAAAAATCTGGAAAATTCTTGGATCTGTCTGCTTTAAACTTTTTCAAAAATAAAGTTGTTTTTCAGAACATTTATCATTTTGACCACAAAATATCTTGTTTTAAAAAAATCTTCTGTCTGCTAGATCTAGACTGATTTGGCTACCAAGCCTTCCTGAAATATTTTTTTCATTGAATTTGAAAAGTTAGTGTAGACAAATGATCTTTATAGATGAATTTTTTCACTGAATGGAATTGTCAAAATTTGACTTTTCAGGTCAAAGCCTTAAAGAGGCCCAACTTTTACTCTTCCTCTAAATACAGCTTTTATACTAGTTTATAGGCCTAAAATGTATAAAATTCTTAATATTGAGTTTCTGTTTTTTATAATAATAATTATGGCCCCATTATTTGTATTTTTTTAATATGACAAAGGCAAGATTTTGAGGTATATTTAGTAAAGTGCTCTAAATTATACTATAAGTCACTAACATACTTTCTAATAAAGAAAAAGTTGTTTAAAATTATCAAATACAGGAGATACGTACTCTAGCTTTTGTTTGATGCTTTGCATAATTAAGTGTTAAAAATCATGCTTTTGCAGACTATTAAAAGACATGAGGGGAACTAATGACAGAACGTTCAATGAAAAAATCAGGACAGCTTCTCGGTGTTTCTGGTTCTTGACAAGCTTCTTTCTACTGCCCTCCACCATTCATCCTCAACAAAGTTGTAAGGGGTAGGGTCAGGATGCTCAACAAACTTGATACATTTCAACACCACATACTGTTTTGTGGGTTTTTTTGATGTTCCAAAAATAGAAATAGAAGAGAACTTGCTTAACTTGGTAAACATCACATAGAGCAAATATCCTACATAATGGGGAAACTTTAGATGCTTAAGATTGTGTTCATCCTCTATAAGTAAAGATAAGGAGATAAGAGATGCAAATACTGGAAAGGAAGAGATGTCACTGTGATTATTTTCAGATGATATGATTATGTATATAGAAAACTTGCAGAGTAAAGCATTCAAACTAATGAGAGTTTAGGAGAAATGATTTGAAATTTCTAAAGTTAGCCAGTAGTTAATATCTAAAATATGTCAGGAAGTCTTACAAATCAACAAACAACAACAACAAAAGACAGGAACCCACAAAAAAAAACAGTCAAAAGAAAATTCACAGTAGAGATAACTCAAAAGACAATCATGTGAAGAAATGATCAGAATGTAATAAAAAATTACAGAAATTCAAATAAAATTAAAAATGAGGTATCACTTTATACTGATCACATTGGCAAAAATCACAAAGCAGAATAATACCTGGTAATGTTGGAGACATGGGGAGATGGGAACATTGTGTGCTGCTGGCGGAAGGGTAAAACAGTGTACAATAAAAATATCTACTGAGGTAAATTTAATGTACACATCCCTACAACCCAGTGATCTCATTCTTGGGTACGAGTCTTCCAGAGAAATTTTTACCCATAACCTTAAGTGAAATAATATAATAATATTTACTTCAATATTATTTGTGATGCTAGAGAGTTGGAGACAATCTAGGTGTGTCCATCTGTGAGGGAGTGAACAAGCAAAATGTGGAAGACACACATTATAAAATATGATGTGGAGGTTAAAAATGAAAGGATTAGAACACAGAGCAACATGGATGAGTTTTAAAAATATAATGTTGAGGGAAAAAAGCATAAATGACAGAATAATTTCTACACAATCAATACCATTAATGTAAATTTAAAATATACACACTTGTAGTATATCCATACAACGGAACGTTACTGAGTAATAAAATGAAATGAACTACTGATTCATGCAACAACTTGGATGTATCTCAAGGGAATTAGGCTAAGTGAAAAAAGGCAATCTGAAAAGTTATGTACTATATGTATCTATTTATGTAGTATCTTCCAAAATTGTAGAGATGGAGAAGAGTTAGTGATTATCAGGGCTTGGGGATTGGTAGGGCAGGGTGTGGAGTGGCTATAAAGGAGTAGCAAGAGGGAGCCCTATGGTGATGGTGATGAAACAATTCTGTTTCTGGAATGTAGAAGTGGTTACACAAAGCTACACAGCTGATAAAACATATAGAGCTATAAACAGACACACACACATATATGCAAACAAGTGCTTGTAAAGCTCGTGAACTCTGAATAAACTCTACAGATTGTACCAATGACATTTTCCTTCTTTAGATAGTGTACTATGGGTATGGTGTACTATGGCATTGTAGGAGGTTGGGTGAAAGGTTCATAGGATCTCCTTGCACAATTTTTCACAGCTTACTGTCAATCTGTAATTATTTCAGAATAAAAGTTAAATGCACACACACACAAAATGCACATTTTTCAAAGAACGCATACAAAGAAAATAATATATGTCAAATGTATTAGAGTGGTTATCAGTGCTAGGAGGAGAATAGGAGGGAATGAGGGAGAAGATGATAGATTATGTGGATAGATAGATAGATAGATAAAAACATAAAGGAGACTTGCACAGGTCAATGTTCATAGTAGGCCATATACTGAGACATAAAACAATTCAACTCTGCACTTCTGGTCAAAACAAAAGTCAGGACACAAGAGTTTTGGAGCACAAGGATCTTAACTTTGAAATAAAAATCTATTTGCTTAGCAAAGGGATGAGAAAGAAATATGTTAAGAATAGCACTGTCTGAATGGCAGGACTATAGGTTATTTTTATTTGCTTTTTATATTTTCCAATATTTTACAAGAAGTTTATGTGCTATTATCATCAGAAACAACAAATACTATTTAAAGATATTTGCAATTATACAGATTATTGCAGATTATCAGTACATATAAGCAAGTTCTATTTAAAGTAACAAGTAAATATGCACCTTCCAAACTTTTCTCTTTATATTCTTCCTCTGATAAGCTCAAACATCCCTGTAATGTTAAAGGCCACCAAATGCAAAAATAGCATCCTCAAACTCAGCATCTTACCTACACTCCCTCTTCCCTACTTCCTGCTGCACATCTCTGCCTAGACGCCCTTCCAGAATTTTAAACCCAGCACAAGTGAAATTGAAGCAGATCTTCCTGACTTCCGTATTTTTGTAAATGTTCCAGTCCATGTTCTGGTCCATATTCCAGTCCATGTAAGCTGCCAGAATGTAATAATAAAACCACTTTCATTGGCCAATGTATAAAATGCACAGAGAAGAAATGTTGGAGTTCTCAGGTGTGTCTGGGAATACTTCAGAGATCTGAATTAAGACTGTAATGTGAAGAGGCATAGGTCAGGTGTGGCAAGGTAGAGGTGCATGGTGTATTCGGGGAACTTCAAATCTCTGGTTTGAGTAGAAAATCTATTGCATGTAGGGATGAATGATGAGTACAAAACACAGTCTGGAGCAAAGATCTTAGCTGTCTTATAAGTCATATAAGAAGTATGAATTTCACTTTTTAATGATAAAGAGCTACTGAAGAGACTTAAGCAGAGAAATGGGATAATTTGATTTGTATTTCAGAAAGACAAGCCCAGTTGGCAGTGTTGAGAATGGTTTGAAAGGAAAAGAGGTGCAGAGAGGACCAGTGAGGATGCTATTGCAGTAGTCCTGGCCAAAGACAATGAGGGGGAGGGGAGAGTGAAGGGATTCAAGAGCTCTCCAGCATGCAAAATTGGCAGGATAGGACAACTGATTGGATGAAACAGGTGAGAGAAACGAAAGTATCAAGGACAACTCCACGTTCGAGCCTGTGGAAATGGTATGAATAATCAAATAGTTTCCCTTGTTCCTTTGAAATATATCCATACGCACTCCTTCTATTTCTCCTGCAATCAACCTAGTTCAGGGCTTTGTTGAACTCCCCTGACTACTTTAAGAGCTTCTAACTGGTATCCAAGAATAGAGTTTCCTCTTCAGTCTTTCAATCTATTGTATATATCACTATCAGTACAATCTTTAAAATCTTCAAAAGCTTGCTATTTTTTTACAACAATATCATGTTAACTCCTCATCATGGTGTTCTAGAGCCTCATCAAAGAAATCACAAACTCTAAGATTTTTCATGCATTATCATCATAAAGGAAAATATTGCTACATCGGACCTCACTAAAATTAAGAACCCTTCTTCATCAAAAGACACCCTTAAGAGATTGAAAAGATAACCCACATCATGGGAGAAGTTTACCAACAGCTCATATCTTGAATATATAGAGAACTCCAAATCAATTTGAAAGAGATAGATAATTCAACAGAAAAATTAGAAATAACTTTGAGCAGTAAATCTATACAAAAATATTCAAACGGCCAGTAAGCATGGAAAGGTACTCAACCTCATCAGTCTTTAGGAGCAAATTAAAACCTCATAACAAAATGAAAAAGTTGATAAGGATGAGGAACAACTGAAACTCTTGTACTCTGAGTGTATAAATCGGTATAATCACTGTGGAAATCTATTTAGTAATATTCACTAAAGTTGAACAAACCCGTACCCTATAACCCAGGAGTTAATAGAAGTGTTTATATATGGGTGCAAAAAGACATGTACTAGAATAATCATAGCAGCATGATTTAGAATAGCTAAAATTGGAAGGAATCTAAATGTCCACAACAGTAGAATTAATAAATATATTACAGTGGTAAGTTCATGTATTGGAATGCTATATAACAATGGAAATGAGCAAACCGCTACTATAAGAAATAGCCGGGATGAAGCTGACAAACATAATCCTGAGCAAAAGGCCTAACACCAAAAAAAAAATTATTACCTAAAACCTTTTACAGAAGATTCAAAAACAAATAAAATCAATTTATGATAGAAATCAGGATGGTATTAACTTTCGGAAGTTAGAGGACTAATTATTGGGAGATGGCACAAGAAGAATTTCTGGAATGCTGATATTTTATTTCTTTTTTTTTTTAAAGATTTTATTTTTTCCTTTTTCTCCCCAAAGCCCCCCAGTACATAGTTGTATATTCTTCGTTGTGGGTCCTTCTAGTTGTAGCATGTGGGACGCTGCCTCAGCGTGGTTTGATGAGCAGTGCCATGTCCGTGCCCAGGATTCGAACCAACGAAACACTGGGCCGCCTGCAGCGGAGCGCACAGACTTAACCACTCGGCCATGGGGCCAGCCTCTGATATTTTATTTCTTGATCAGACTAGTAACCACACAGACGTGATCACTTTGTGAGATTCATTAGGCTGTACCCTTGAGATTTCTACATGCGTGTTATACTTCAATAAAAAGTTCATCTAAATATATACCATTACTTAGCAACCTTTAATGAAAAGAGATTTAAATTATTTTCTTATGGCAATATGAATATGATGTATAAAGGAAATGATGCGTGTGCTTCCAACAACATGACACAAAAAACAAAGTTTTCTCTTTTAAGCCAGGTACTTCACGTTACATCAAAAACAAGCTGTTGAGTGGCCAGCCCGGTAGCACAGAGGTTAAGTTCACACGTTCCGTTTCAGTGGTCCTGGGTTCACCAGTTCAGATCCTGGACGCAGACCTACACACCGCTTATCAAGCCATGCTGTATAAAACAGAGGAAGATGGGCACAGAAGTCAGCTCAGGGCTAATCTTCCTCAAAAAAAAAAAAAAATTTGCTCATGGTGCAATTTCTCTTGAACAGAGGTAGGAGAAAAATGCAGAGTTCCTCAATCTAGAAAAAGATGATAGCTGGTCTAGGTTTAGTAAATTCAAGTTACTATTCAAGGAATCACAATGCACAGGAGTTTTGCAAAAAAAAAAATTATAAATTCTGAACATTAAGATTAATGAGACAGCTTATAGAGGTTAAGAATGATGAAATAAAGTCAAATACTTGCCCCTCAGAATAATTCCTGAAAAAATATAAGCCCAGATTCCTTGCCAAAAATTCTAATGACGTGGTAGCGGCTAGCTAAGTCCTGATGACCGTCATCCCATCATTTGGACTGACGTTCCTGTAACCCTTATGAGACACTATTATTTTTAGGATGAGCTGTCATATGCTACGTTGTTTCACAAAGTGGTTCTGGAAAATTCATGGCATGGCATGCCATCCAGCAGGGCTTTTGATGACATCAAGACACCACTATGCTGCATGTACACTCCCAGATCCCACCCTGCTCTGGACAAATTCAAAAAATACACATTATCCCACCCATACGCACATAGTGAGGCAGACAGGCCCCAGCAATCGCCATTTTCCTTCTGGTGCTGTAGGATCCTCCATGTGAAATATGAAAGTCACTAGGGAGAGAATCTGAAATTTGTGCAGTTGATTTGCCTATGAAATAGGAAGGATTTGAAACCAAAGTACTTAAGAGGAGAAATTTTTATGGAATATCTCTTACTAGTGTGCTATTGCCAGAATAAACATGGTTTATTTCATGGCTAGCTTCATGTCCTGTTTAATGAACATTGTCCCTGTTATAATTAAAAATCAGCAAAATTTTGGGTAGTAGTTTCCCAAAGTCCTAAGTTTAACTTATTACTTTTAAGATTCATTTTAAAATATGTGTAATGTAGATGACCAAGTAATTTTAAAATATCATAAAGATGCAGAGCATAGTAATCACACTTGAGCTAATGAATAAATATCTTATATTGTGCATACATCAAAAAGTCTAGAGAAGAAATATTATCTCTAATAAATTATAGCATAACCTCTGAGCATATACATCCTCCAGATATCTGGCAAAGAAAAACACTTGACACTCACTTAGCTGAATAATTAAATGGAACCTGCAGATGTCTGGCTGTATCAAAAAACTTTCTAGGAAATAAGTACATAATTTATTCAAAAAGGTAAGTTTAAATAAGCACCTATAGTTCTTTTTCTCATGCCGTCAATGAGCTCTCTTAACTGAAAATGAAGTAAATAACTCTTTCAAAATGAGTTCAAATACTAAGAGTAGAAATATTTAAAACATTTAATGTATGCAAAAGATCTTATTCTAATGTCAACAGAGTTTTTTGGTTTGGTTTTTTTTTTTAAGAAAATCTTCACCAGTGTTTTTATGTAAGTGAGGAGTCATTTAATAGAAAAAAATTTTTTAATTAAGCTACCTTGGATCTTATTCAGAGATTGCATGTAGGACAAATAGATTGCAATATATATAATAATATGGCATTTTAGAGTAAAAAACTTGGAGGGAATTTGTTGAAAAACAGAAGTAAAAGTAAATTAAGACATTAAAAAGTTGAACTGAAGGAACTCACTTATCTACACCAGCGAGCAGAAATGAACATATTCATAACATAAGTGATGACAAAAATGATGAAGGAAATAAGTCAAAATCATAAGGACAGAAATAACCTCAAAAAGTTCTCTCAACTCCTCTCCCACAATTAAACAGAGCTAAAACACTCCAGGAAAAAAAGTCATCAACTTGTTTCTGAAAAGATTTCAAGAAAGTTTAACAGCAACCTTGGCAATGCTAATGATTCACTGTAAGAAATTCCTTAACTTAATCTAATTTTTTCAGACTGCAATTAAATTCCATTTTCTATCTTTAGTAGACAGAGAACACCTGGTCACCTACTTCTGTAAGAAGAACTCTGACTAGCTTCGTCATTTTTTCTTTTCTACAGGTTAAACAGTTCCCGTTTATTTTAATTTTCCTCGTCTTATTTGTCAAATTATATATATATATTTGTTGAATTATGTTTTTCAAAACATTTGTGTAAGATTTGACAAATAAGAATATATTTAATATTGGATAGACAAATGAGGCTGTATTATTATCCTCAGTTGACAAATGAGAAAAAGCCCAAATAATAATAATAATACCTAACACATATAGGGCACTCAATATGAGTAAGCACTGTTCTAAATGCTTGACACACATTAACTCCCAGCAACAATACACAGTAGGTACTATTTTATATTCATTTTACAGTTGAGAAAACTGAGGCATAGAGAATTTAAGTAACTTATTCTAATTAGAAGTTAAGTGACTTTCCCAAGACTGAGTGATACCCAAGGCAGAGTTGGAGTTCATCCTAGATCTTCTGACTCTAGGACTAGGCTCATCCACTAAATCACACTGAAGGTAGATTTTCCCCGTGAGACCAATTACGCCAAACTTATATACAACAGATTCCCCCCTTGCCTCTCCTAGAACCCCGCAGAGAGACCCTCCCAGTAAGTGTGATTGGAAAATATTAATTAATTAATTAATTAATGCTCAATATTTCTATACACTGGCCCTTCCTCCATTCAAGTAAAGTGGTTTTGAATATATTACCTAAAGGAAGGAATGAGACATCATAAAGAGAGAAGAATAGAGCTACTCTCAGTTTTTGAATTCCAAAGCCTAGAGAACAGAAAAGATTCTAATGGAATGAGCTGCATTATTGACCCCAATTATTCACCTCTCTCTGCATCCTTACATTTGTCATGACTTTGAAGTACCTCCACAAAGACACAGTCTATTTCCAGATCACTTGACTTTGCACTCAAACATGTCACTTTCTTTAACCAACAGAATGAGGCAGAAGTACTAGTATGTTACCTACAAGTCTCAGTCTTAAGAGGCCTCGTGCATTTTTGTTTGACTTCTTGTGTTTCTGCCATCATCATAAGAAGAACACATCTGGATATCCCACAAGTGCAAAGAAGAAGATTAGAGAAATGCTGAGCAATCCAGCAAAGCCCAGCCTATATTAGCCAATCCTCAGACATAAGAGTGACAAGAAATGGTTTTCTTTAAGCTATTCAGTTCTGGGGTGGTATTCAACATAGCAAAAGTTAGTTGTTAGTGAAAGAGATTTAGGAGAACTTGTGATAAAGTAGAGCAAACCTTCCCACTCCCCAAATCTAGAAACTCTTTCCTAGACTGGAGGAAAAAACAGAATTGAAAGTATTTCATTGCATTGTACTCTATTTTCCATCCTAAATTAATTTTTGGACAAGAGTGTGGAGTGGGAAGAAGAGGAAATGCAGAGCCCCAAGTTGGTTTGGAGGAATCGATAAAAAAGAGAAGGTCTGTGCCTTGCCCCAGAATTGAGGTAATTAAGCGATTAGGTAGAAGGAACTAAGAGAGCCTCACAGAGTTCTGATCCTGTATACCTGAGAGAAGCACATAAGTGACATAGAGAGTCGGCATAGCTTAATGAAACACTAGAGTAGCACGATATTTTCTTTTCACTCAAGAAGGACACTGATGCATCAGAGTGAGCTGCTAGCAGTTCTGTGGATGGAAGTGACACAACAGCTAGTATGGACAGATGATCAACTGAAATTGCCACCATAAGCTGGACATACTCACTGCTTTGACAACTCTAAATTGACTAAGAATATGTTCAATACTACAGAATGGGTGTCCAAAATAAACATTAAGTTGTGAAAAATAAAGTTTACATTTTTGCATACATTTGTTTATATAAAAAATTTTACGTACCTAACATACATTTGTTAGGTTTGTAGGCTTTGTCTCACGTACAAAGTATGTTGACTATATTATTGGAAACATCATTATAAAAGAAAAGCCTCAAAGATGAATAGAATTTATTTAAGCTTACGTTTTTTATTTTGGTGAGGAAAATTTGCCCTGAGCTAGCATCCATTGCCAATCTTCCTCTCTTTTTTTTCTTGAGGAAGATTAGCCTTGAGCTAACATTTGTGCACTCTTCCTCTACTTTTCATGTGGGATACCTCCACAGCATGACTGATGAGTGGGGTAGGTCCACTCCTGGGATTCAAAACCACAGACTTGGGCCACCGAAGCAGAACATGTGGAACTTTAACCACTCAGCTTACATTTTTAAGACTTCTAAAACTACAGAGTTAGTTCTTCAGAATGATAATAACAAAACTGACAGTGAAAAACAAGAGTAGAGGAAGTAAACCTGCAAAAAAAGCAAAATAGGTATGAAGCAAAAAAAGTTACTTTTATCTTTGATATAGACACAAAATTTGAGACTGCTGATGTTTTTCTAAGGTTTTTCCATAGAAAAATATCTTATAATCATTGTCTAAGGAAACTTGACAACATTTATAATGCCATTTCTTATCATTTCAAATTAAAATTACTTTGTATGTCTATATACATAAATTTATTTATAATTAATCTATAAGTTCATATTCATAAATTCATAAATGTAAAATTTATAATAATTTCAATTAGATGTGAAGCTTTCTCCAAAATTTATTGTAGGATATAAGTTTAAAATATACAATAAAATTCAGATTTTTAACCACTTGTTCTTGTGATTTCTTACATTTGAAATATGTTGCTTATTTAATTATGGATGCAGAATAGAATGCAAATGTTCCAAAGAGCTAAGGATCAATCTTAGAAAATACTCAACAACACTTTTATGATTACAGAACCTTGAAAGGAAAGTTTCTAATAAAAAATAATAACTTGTGGATACCTGTCCTTTTGTTTATTTGTATTTTTAAGATCTCATTTGAAGACCCCAATATATAAAAATTAGCAGCAATATAGTTAGATTTCTAAATCATGTTTACTTCTTTAAAATATTACTCTCCTAGAAGACTCAGCTTCCAGCCATGAGATTTATAACAAGGCAAACTTATTCATCCACCATAAACAACCAGAAAATTGAACAATGCATATGAAACAATTTTCAGATATTGGAATACAGGCAACATAAGACTCTGATCACTAAGGGAAGAGAAAAAAGTGAAGTGACCCCTATGATTAGGCCAGCTTTCCAACTGTAGACAATTTCTGGACCATGGCACAAGGAAGGTAATCAAAAACAAGAAAAACTGCCAGTACTGCTGAGTTGAGATGGCAAAGATAAGACTTCAGAAGAGCAGAGTCAGGTAAAATTGGAAGGACAGAGTACCAAGCAGGAGAGACGCTGTAGAGAAAGAGCTCCACAAATCTGTACGGGGAATGCCTTGAGTCTTGGTTTAATATGCATCATGTGGAGGGTGAAACTCCACGAAGCCAGGCAAAAACAAGTACTTGATAAAGAACAAATTACTGGAGAATTCTAAGTCAAACAATTCCCAGAGTTCACACACAGCTTGGAATTGTTCGACTTTTCTCCAGTCAGAAGAGAAAAACCTCACTGAATACAGTCTACGGAAGGATCACAACTCAGTAGTGGAACTAAATTTTTCCTAGAGTAAAGGCTACTCTGAATTTGTGTTTTAAAAGACTTTAAAAAAAGTCTCAAAGGACTCAGTCTAATCTGGAAGTAACTTTACTACCACACATAACAAAACCCAAGAGGCTTTAAAGGAAGATAAAACCCAGCACCCAATAAACTAAAGATCACAATTATTAGACAGATGAAGATGCAAGAAAATGTGACCCATAATAAGAAGAAAAATATCACACAATAGAAATAGACCCACAAATAACAGAGGTGATGGAATTAGCAGGCAAGGACTTTAAAACAGTTTTAGTAAATATGTTGAATTTGACCAACAATTTAAACAAAAATATGGACATAATGATAAGCAATATGAAAGACATAAAATAGAACCAAATGGAAATTTTAAAGATGTAAAATATATATCTTGGGGCTGGCCCCAAGGCCTAGTGGTTAAGTTCAGTGTGGTCTGCTTTGGTGGCCCAGATTCAGTTCCCAGGCGTGGACCTAAACCACTCATTGGTGGCCATGCTGTGGCGGCAACCCACATACAAAGTAGAGGAAGATTGGCACAGATGTTAGCTCAGGGAGAATCTTTCTCAGCAAAATAAATAAATATATATATATGTGGAAAAATATTTTTCCAGACTTGAATAGCAGATTAGATGCTATAGAAGAAAATATCAGTGAGCTGGAAGACTTAGCAGTAGAAACTGTCCTAATAAATCACAAAAAGAAAAAAAGACCAAAAAAAAAATGAACAAAACATGAGAGACTTGTGGATAATATCAAGCAATTCAATATATACGTAATTGAAATATTTAAAGAAATAATGGCCAAATTTTTCAAATTTTAATGGTAACTATAAGCCCAAAGATCCAAGAAACTCGACAAAACTTAAGCAGATTCAACACAAATTAAAAGCATACCATGAAATATCATAATAAAATTTCTGAAACCCAGTGACAATTCAAAAATTTTTAAAGCAACCAGAGAAAAGGTAAGTCACATACAAAGGATCAAAGATAAAGATAACATAGACTTCTTATCTGAAACTATGCTAGACAGAAAATGATAAAATAATATTTTTAAAGTGTAGAAGGAAAATACTATCAATCTAGACTATTATATCTACCAAAATATCCTTCAAAACTAAAGCTGAAATAAACTTTCTCAGATAACCAAAAGCTGAGGGAATTTAACATCAGCAAAACTACACTGTAAGAAACGTTAAAAAAAGTTCTTCAGGCAGAAAAATAAAAAAGATACCTGATGGAAACCTGGGTCTACTCAGAGGAATGAAGAACACTAAAAATAGTGAAAATTTAGGGAAATACAAAACTGTTTTTCCTCATTTTTAAATTTCTTTGAAAGAAAATTGACTATTTAAAACAAAAAAAATAAAAATGTATCCTGCAGTTTAAGTAAAATATTAAAAAGGTTTTATATTATACATGTAGTAGTATAATATCATTTGAATGTAGACTGTGATGAGACAAAGATCCACATGTAAACCCTACCAACACTAATAAGTTAAAAGGTAGTGATAATAAATTATTATAAATATTAAATAGTGTATTTAAAAATACTCAATCCAAAATATTTCAGGAAATAAGAGAAAAAAAAGAGAAAGATTGGAGGAAGCAAGTCATAGGATGGTAGATTTAAATTCAACCACACCGATCATTACATTAAATATAAATAGTCCTAAAACTCCAATTAAAATGCAGTGTAGAAATTGTCAGATTAGATAAAAAACAAGACTCAACTATAAGCCATTTACAAAAAATGGCCTTTAAATATAATGATATAGATGGTTAAAAGTAAAAGAATGGAAAACTATAACATCCAAAACTATATAAGAAAGCTTTAATGGGCGAGGAACACTCCCACCTTAGGAGCTTTGCACTGTGTCCCCCTCCTCCTGGAGCACTCTTCTCACAGATATACACAAGACTGACTCTCTCACCTTCTTCTCATTGTTGCTCAAATGTCATCTTCTCAGTAAAGCCTACCCAGAACCCCTATTTCAGATTGCCGCCCAAACCACCACTGCCAGCACTCTCAATCACCCTTTACCATCCTCTATTTTTTCTGCTTTCCCAGGGCTCTACTACCTTCTACGTATATAATATATCATGCTTCTTGTTTATTGTTTGTTTCTCTCCCACTAGAATGTAAGCTCATTAAGAGATGGGATCTTTGTTCATTACTGTATCCCAAGAGTTTAGAATAGTACCTGGCACCTAGTCAACATTCAGTACCTACTGGTTGAATTATCTTAGGTCACTTAATAAGATTGTGGCAGAGCTCCCTGATTTCAGATCTCTTGATTCAATTTTTTGTGCTTTTTTTCAAGTTCACTTTGGATGTTTTTTTGTAATACAATGAGCAAGAAGTAGTCTAGTGGTTAAGATTCAGCACTCTCACTGTCAGTGCCCAGGCTCATTTCCCCATCAGGGAACCACATCACCCATCTATCAGTTGTCATACTGTGGTGGCTATGTGTTGCTATGATGCTGAAAGCTATGCCACCAGTATTTCACATACCAGTAGGGTCACCCACAGTGGACAGGTTGCAGTGGAGCTTCAAGACTAAGACAGACTGGGAAGAAGGACCTAGCCATCCACTTCTGAAAAAACTGGCCAAGAAAACCCTATGAATAGCAGCGGAGATTGTCTGATATAGCACCGGAAGGTGAGAGAATAGCATGAAAAGACCACTGTGCTGTGCACAGGTCACTGAGTCAAATTCAACTAAACAGCACTAACAACAAAATGATCAGGAGGAAAGGCCATTAGGCGATTTCACCATTTCAAGAACATCATAGAGTGTACTTACACAAACTTAGATGATATAGCTTCCTACACACCTAGGCTATACGGTACCAATCTTATTAGACCACCATCGTATATGTGGTCCATCATTGACCAAAATGTCATTGTGCAGTGCGTGATTGTATTTGTATCATGTGTGTGCATAGGTGTGTATGTGTGTACATCTTGGATAATCTTAAGCTTCATTAGTCTGCGGGTACCAATAAGTTCACATTAACATTAATACTGTCCGGTCTCCATTCTGGTTTATGATTTAGTTGGATCTAAAATTTTTCCACCTGGAAATACATAATTATATATTTCTGCCGTAAGGAGAGGCATAGGCATACACTCAGCTTTTACAAAAATGTGTTACTTTCTCTCTAACGTAGACATTTCAACATCACCATTCCTAAGATCTCTACACGAGCACAATATCTGGATTTTATATTCCCTCACTACCATGGAAATGAGCCCAGATTCTTTTGAAAGTAGGTGGGTTCATCCGTTGTCTTATTTGACACACAAACGTTACAAATCTCCTCTGTACATAAAAGCTACCAAGACGTAATCAGGAATCTCCTCACCCATTAAGCTTCAGAAGATTAGCTCAAATCTCCATTCCAAGCCCTATGGAAGTTTGGTGTGCTCCTAAGATTTGTGTGAATTTTCTTGAATTGGTTCAGTTGTTGGCTCATATAGCAGATCTGTATATGTCCTAGTTCCACACTGCATCAAGCCAGACACGGAACCTGGTCAATTCCTATATAAAACAAAACAAAGTTTCTACAAGGCATGTGTGTGTATGATTGACTCTACTGAAGACTTCAGAGAAATAGTGGGTGAGTTACATTGAGAAAATGCAGACAACTTCAAACTCACAATCAGGCATTCTGTTCTTCAAGGTCCTCCAGCCTCCCAATCACCACCGCACCCCCCTACACACCAGCTTCTTACCTTCCCTCTCATCTCTGTTCTTCAGCCTTTCCTTCCCCCAGTGCCCCACTGACTTTCAACTATTTTCACTGTATTAGGTGGAGAAACTCAATCTCCTCCCCTCCTCCAACACTCTTCCTTTCAAACTCAGGCCCAGCCACCTTTGCTTATCTAACCCTTCTCTGTGCTTAGGGAAAAGAAGCTGGGGGCGGGGGGGCTGGGGAGGCATTTGATTTTACAGGATCCACCTACCTTAAAAAAAGCAGTAGTGGATATGAACCAAAATATTATTTTTCTTTTGTTACCAATGAGAGAAACTAAAACAAAAGTATTTAACCTGTTTTGTTACTATACTTATGTAAAATCCCATAAATAATAAAATTTGAATTAACCAAAATTCAACAAACTGAGATCACAATTAATGTATATACATTTCTATATTCTGATATCAGAAGATTAAAAATAAATCAAAATAAAACAAACTCTGTAACTATTATTTGGGGAAGAGGGGCACTCCCAGTGTATGCTTTAAAAGACTATACACAGCTAATCCAATTAAACTGAAATGGAGACAATAACAGATGATTTACCAGGTGTAAAGAGAGCATTGAGAGTCCAAATGCTGGGTAGATAATGTCTATGGGCTCAAACTGGGGCTAAATCAATTAAGATAAAAATTGCCTGCAATACTTTTTAAGTTATACTGTAAAGTTCAAAACTCAAACCTCATAAGTTTACAGTTAGTGGAAATGTAACTAAAAGCACATGTAGAAAATATTTAGCAATTTTTATTGACTTTTATAATGGCTAGCATTGATTGAATGACTACTATGTGAAACATGCTACTTTAAATATTTTATAGGTATTTGTTTATGTAATCCTCCTATCAAACTTATTAGGTAGATACTATTGTTATCACAATTTAACAAAAGGGAGAGATGACAGATGAGAAGATGAATGACTTGCCCAAGTTCACACACACGGTAAGTGACCAAATCGATCTGAACTCAGGCAATCTGGCTCCAAAGTCCACAAAACTCACCATTATTTTATAGCTACCTTGTTTTAAGTTGATGGCATGATGGAGCATTCCAAGCAAAGCTCATTGAAACTAGGTCTTCACTAACTGAAGTATGATGTATTGAACAGGTGAAGTTATCATTCTACTATATTCTGCGACTGTGGATCGAATTTAGATTGGCTAAAGATACTCTCAAAGGACTAGACTAGGGAATATAGCTGAAGTTAAAGTGAATCAAATTATGGCTCCATAGAAAACAAAACTATCTAGTAATGGCAGTTGTTCAAAGATGAGGTGGATGGCTGTAAAACAAATTTGATTCCCACTCACTTAAGTTGTTCAAGTAAAGGGTAGGAAGCCATTTGGTAAAGAATCCAAATGTCAAATGTGTAACGTGACCAGAGCATCTTCCTGGGAAATCTATTTACTGGTCAGTCCCGCATGATCTTGGCTTTTCCAACAATATTTTGCTCCCAGTTTTGTATAAGTTATTAAAGAATTCATGAGAATGAGTTTAGACCTTTCAAGTTGTGCTAACCAGAGTGAAATGAAGTGGAATTTTGGTTAGTATCCTTTTTCTGACCCATCACCACTACCCTTCTACCCTCCTCCCTTCCCCAGCCTACAAGATGCCACCCTTACCACTGTCATAAATTGCTGTATTAATGAACAGTGATTTTCTCCTCAAATTACAAGTTGATTTCCTAATATGATTGAATTTATTGGACATTTATTCAATTCAATTCACTTTGCTTGGGTAACCTTAATGAAGAGGAATTATTCCCAGTGGTGTGCTAAAATATGTTGAACAACTAACCCTGAAAAGAATAAATCCCTGTTGTGTAACATTTGCCAATTTGAGTGATGTAAATACTCCCACTATGGCTGATTTCAAGATATCAGCATGATGTCACTGAATGTAGAGTTGGAAGATGCATTAGTTTTCTTTTGCAGCCATTAAAAAATTAGCACAAACTTAGTGGCTAAAACGCCACAAGTTTATTTTCTTACAGTTCTGTAGGTTGGAAGTCTGACCAAGGTCTCACCAGGATTCAAAGCATCATCAGGGCTGCATTCTTTTCTGGAATCTCCAGGGGAGAATCTGTTCCCTTGCCCTTTCCAGCTTCTAGAGGCCACCCACATTCCTTGGCTCATGGCCACCTTTCTTCATCTTCAAAGCCAGCAATGGAGGGTCAAGCCTTTTTCGTATCGCATCTCTCTGACCTTTCTTTCATCATCACATCCTTCTCTGACACTCAACCAGAAAATGTTCTGCACTTTCAAAGATTCATGCGATTAGATTGGACCCACTCGGATAATCCAGGAAAATCTCCTCGTTCCAAGGTCTTTTACCTTAACAGCATCTGCAAAGTCCCTTTTCCCATGTAAGGTAACATATTCATAGGTTCCAGGGATTAGGATGTCCATTATTCTTCCTATCACAGGAGGGGATGGTAATGGTCGGTTCTTATGAGTCAGTACGTGCTGGCTCCAGCTCACCACGGAATTCCCCTTTGTGTTCCCAAATTTTGAAGATACATCACAAGGTAACTTGACCAGTTTCCTCGTTGTTTCTCAACCATGAAGTAAGCAGTCATTGAGATTTAAATATTTGCACAAAACCAGATGGCAAAAAAAGCCAAGTCAAATGCACAGCTGAAAATTAAAAGCATGCTGTCGCAATCTGAATTGTCTTATGTGTCAATTCTCACACTGATATTAAAAGTCACATGGGAAGATTAATTTACAGCACTTCACCCACCACTAGCATATATTAATGCAAATGTATCACAGGATGATAATGACAAAAATTCTATAAATATAGGCACAAGATTCCAGAGCTCATCTGTCATCACTTTCATACAGTTACATGGATTTTCTAGCCATCTATCTTGCATGGAAAATGATATATGAAATACATGGATTGTTGTTTTTATTGTGTTCACCATATACTATTACTATGAATGATAGTAATAATAATAATAATTTACTATCCCAGGAAAGAAAAGGTAGTGAGTGCTCTTCTGAGACTCTGTTCTTAAGCTTCAGCACTCTAAAGCCAAAGCCATTTGGCCTAAATGAACAAGTACAGAATCAGAAACCAGGACTTATGGATACTCATGCCCTGTTTTTCTCTGACTTGCTATGTGGTCTTTTTACAGGTTAGTAAATTCTTTATAATTCAGATAATTTATCCTAAAAATAAAATAGACAGCAATATTCATCTGCTTCCCTTAAGAAGCTGTTAAATAACTAGACACTACACTTAGAAAGCTAAAATAAAAAATGTTGCATAGTAAATTACTATATTAATGCAATGTCTGACATCTCTGTGCCCTGCAGTCCTTTATCTTTCTCAAGTGGCTTGCAATTGGTAGTATCTAGGGCTGTTAGGCTCTACATGGACATTTCCAGGCAATGCTCAGTAGTCTCTAACTCATAAGGAGTAAACCCACTCTTGCGGTGGTCATTAGTTGTTTTGTCTGCTTGGCATCTCTTCCTTCAGTGAACCACAGCTCCAGCATGTATTTCTAATACCCTGCCCTGGCTGCAGGAATGTACATTACAACATGTCCAGAAAGCAATAAGAGCAAACAAATTCTCTTTTTTCTCAGGTTGCTAAACTAAGGCTGCCATTGAAAATGTTCCTCCTGCCACGGAAAGGAGGAGAGCATTGCACCAACACAGAAAGAGAACCAGAGTCAAGCAGAGGAGAGACACAAGATTCTGGCATGCAAAGCCTTTAATTCTAGTCCTTCAACCTCTGGTTCCTATAGAAGTTATCCCACTATCCTTCCTAGACATATCCTTCTTAGATATGTGAATAAATAGATTTTTACTTGATTAGGTTAGTTTCTGCCATTTGCAACCAAAAGTTGCAATTAACGCATCAGGTATGAGGAAGTACTTGGTCTAAAAAAGAAACTACTTACCCTCATAAGACATTTTGACCTTCTTTTAAAAATACAATAAACAATGCACATGTATGACTCTCCTGAAATGAAGTAAAGTTCATGTTGCTGTAATTTTCATGAAAAATTAATGTCGAGCAGTGTGAAGGCTATGAGATTTTTACCCTACCTGCAAGCTAACCAGTTATCCTGCCATGGTTGCTGGCAGAGACATGCTACTCCTGGATCAGACACAAAAGACAGTTTGTTACTCACATCAATAGGAGTAACTGAAATGTCAGCTTTTTTTTTTTCAGATTTTCCAAGCTCCAGTTCCCACAGAGTAAATTGACACTGACAAATACAATGGGTGTATTACGGGAAGGAAGGGAACCCAAATCTTTTATAACGGTCAATAAGCCTACCTGACCTTTGCCCCAGAAGGAGACATTTTTATTTTGTGAGATAGTAAACAAAACAGCCCTTTGCTCCGGAAGGACATACTATATCTTCCAAGGTTGTTTGCTACAAACATCCTAACAAGATACTCTAAAATAAAGGTACTCAGCGCCTCTGCTCCCAATACCTGCAGAGACTCATGGAGAATTGCAGCTCAGTAACAGGTACAGAAAGAAGTACTCACGTATTTATTGAGTGGCTACCTTTTGTCTACTATGAAGAATCCTATAATGCCCTTATAAACTTATTATAGCCTCAATATTTAAAGCTATTATAAAACAGAGGATTGTTGATATAACATTTTTAAGATTGATTATTTAGGAATAGAGTTCACATGATTGTGAGCAATTTTATTTCCAGAAAACAAATAGAATATTGTCCTTCAGGGACATATCACTCTTAGAACAGATTCATTGGTAATGAAGAATGGGATTTAAAAATAAATTTTTAAAATGGGATTTAAAACTAGATTTAAAAAATAAAGAGTATATCTCAAGTAGATATTGAAAAGAGACCAATCTCATTATGTAAGTGAAGTGATTCACAAAAAGACATCAAAATGGATCATGTCAAGGCACTGTTTGCAAATCAAGATAATTTATAAACCCAAATAAACTTCTAATTGTTGCAACTGTGGGGGAAAAATGTTTCTACGTAGAGGCAAAGGGACGGGTGAAGATGGGACAGAGGAATTCCATTGCTCTGTGTCACAATCTTTCTTTTAACCAGCTGTTCTCTGTCTATTTGCATCACCAGAATATTAGGAAAAAATGGCTGAAGCAGAAAAGCGTAGTGGTCAGGCTTTGTTGTGACCTCTCCACACTAAAAGTACAACCAAAGGACCTTCCCATGGCTTGAGGCAGCTCCTTCATCTGTGCCTACTCAGCCCCTAGCTCTCTGACTTCATTCTAGCCCAGCCCCACCAACATCTTTGCTTTTCCTTGAACACACTAGGCACATTCTTGCCTTAGAGCCTTGGCGCTGTTTTTACTTATGCCTCAATTGCTGTTCCCTGAGACATGTACATTGACAACCCCACTTATTTAAATCTTTGAGCAAATGTTACTTTCTTGGGACCTAATCTGACCACCAATTTAAGAATCACAACTCCCGCGCCCACTGCTCCCACACTCTTGTTCCTCTTGACCTACGTTTTTTCTTTTTCCACAGCACTTATCACCTCCCAATGTGCCATATAATTTATTATTTTAATGTATCCATTGTTTGTTTTCTGTCCCCTCTCATTAAAATATAAGCTAATAAGGACAGGGATCTTTTTGTTTTGTTTTGTTTCTTCATGTACTTCAAGTATCTAAATTACGTCTACTACACAGTGGGCACTCAAATTTACTGACTGATGAATAGACGAATGTAGTTTCATTCACTTAGCTTTAACTTTCCATGTCACCCAACACATACAGGCTGTGGGAACTCACACAAGTTAATTAACCTCTCTGAATGAAATGGGGATAATTGCACCTGATTCACTGGATAGTGTCATGAATTAAATGGGATTATGTATTGAAGGCATTTAGCACACTGCCTGGCATGGAATAAGAATGCACTATGAGCTACCAACATAAAAAACGTAAGCAAATGTGAACCTCATTTCAGGAGAGTGCCAAATTCTATTCAAGATAAAACATTTCTGGATCTCTCTCCTGAGTTGTAACTGAGAGCTCAGACCCTCATAATTGCAAAAGATACTTTTTCCCAAATACATTACCGTGCTATAACTTATAAACCTGAAGTTTACAATGTTCCAACTTGCCACTTCTTGTCTCAAAGAATTTTGTGTCATCTGCAGACTTGGAGATCTCATCCTTCATTTATTTTTCTTCCAGAATATTAAAAGAAAAAAATCTTAAATAATCCATTCCAACACTAATTCCTAGGATCTGATTATTGGTTCTTATCCTTACAGACAAGTAATCATTTATTACTTCCTCTTGTTCAAGTCACAGACAGACAGACTTGGGATTCACTCCCACCAAGGACTATCCCCAACTTCTGGCCTTTCTGGGGAAAGGGACAGATTTGGAGGAAGATTCCAAACTCACCCCTGTTTCACCATTCTCATAAGCCTGAGCTTCTTACAGATAACAGGAGACCGCAGAGTAACAACAGTGGGTTTCATCCCCCTGGGGCAGTTATGCACACTAACAACTTGAATTGTGTACTAGACACAATACCAATGAAGATAGAAGATACCAACGCAATAGAGCATGGTTTGAAAACAGTTATAGAAACAATCAATGCAAAAACAGCCTGCTATGAATTGACTATGTGAATGTTCAGGAATGCAGAATAAAGGACCAAAAGAAAACAAGAACTATAAGGATGAATTAGGCTCCAGTCTTTTAGTTCTGCAGAAGTAGTTGCAGGGACCTTGAATGTTCCCCCTTCTCTTAGTTAGGACACCAACTTAAGATAGCTTAATCCAAAAGAGACAATTATTGAAATGAGAGAGACATATCTTAAGGAACCCTTGGGTAGTGGGGCCTCTTAAAGGGCTGAAACCTGTAAGTGGAAAGCTTTCAGAAGCCAAGGAAGTGTTTGTTCTCTTAGTCTCTCATCTCTCTCCTCTCTTCACAAAGTTATTATTTTTTTTCCCATGCCTACCTGTTGTCTCTACTTCTCAACATGCTGAAAACGGCTGCCCCCGAGGTCCCTAGTTTATATCATCTCACTTCCAGTCACTGCAGAAACTAACACCACTGCCTCCGAATCCAAATGTCAAACTCCTGTGATAGAGAATTGAATTGCTCCAGCTTGGGTTAGATACATTCCTCTTTCTTCCCTTCCCCTCACCTGCCTCTTCCAATCAATAGTGGCCCAATCAAACATGGCTGACTTGAGGAGGACAGTAGTGCACTTCCGAGAGTGTATGACAGTGTTGAATTCTGAGGGATTAGGGTTGCTGTAAGCTATACGATTATCCAAAAATTTTCTACTCCACTGTCCTCACCCCAATTCTCAGAACTCTGTGGTCCCTTGAACTCTTTCTTCATGAGCTCTCTGAGTGCCTCATCGCGGAGTGGAAGGATGACAGTTTTCAGGTCCTGAGTTAAAATTTCCACAGCTCCTTCTTCCAAATTCTTGGCTGTAGTCCATCCATATTATAGCAGGATCTTAATCATACCCTGAACCTCCTGCCTGAAGTTCAGGCATTGAAGGAGGCTGGCAATATTTCCTTTCCCTTACCTTGTAAAGGAAGTTTCAGGTAAAAAGTGACAGGAACTACACCAGCCACTGAGTATATAGAAAGCAGATACAGTCACTCCCCTTCACTAGTAGAAGGGAAGACAAAAAGATCAAAACATTGCAAAACAATGTAAGAAGCACAATCGTGGTAAGAGAAGTGACAGCACAAAGAAAAGAATCACCAAATCAGGCTAATATTTTTATTTTAAAAAAGCCGTTATCCTTAGAAAGCAGCAAAGGGAAAGCAGCAGTGGCTGGCATTTTGTGGGTAAAAAGTATACAAAAGTTCAACCAAGCAAAATTAAATGTAATTAAATAAAATGGTTTGTCTACAACGTGACTTGTGACTGCAAGACTGAATTCTCTCTTTGCATATTAAAGAACTCTGTGGAAAAGAAAACAGTTAAGACTTAGCCTTGGTAAAGGACATGAGCCTTAGTATTCCCTCCAAGTTTAAATTGATAGACAATTTTTGGTTCATTTAATAAAGAAGTTTAACAATACATCTTTTGAATGAGTTAAGTATAAGTTAACCAGAAATACTCATGCTTGGCAATAATTTCGTTCATAAAGTAATTTAGTTTTGTCAAGGGTGTTGCTAATTTAAACAAGATGACCTACCCTGCACATGACATTCTTGCATGACTTGGAGATTCTTGGCTAATAGCATCATAATTTCTAAAGAATATTCCAGAAGAAACACACATAGTAGTGACACTATCATAACAGGCTCCACAGCCATCACTCACCAATGCTATCCCGGCACCTCCACCCTTTCATTCAGAAAACAGCCTCTGGAAGGGAAAAAAAAAGGAGTGACGGGGCTGAGGGAGTAGGCAGAACAAATAGTGAAAAACTGAATATCTGTGTTTCTCAGAATCACCACTTTTCCTTTGTCGTTGTAGCAAAAGTCTTAATTTATTATATTATCTTTTCTTTTATGTTGTCTTGGGTGAGACTCATTTCCATCTTTCCCTTTGAGTCATGTGAAATGGCTACTAATGGGAATGATGACAACACAGTATTGAGTCATACAGTCAAGAGGGAAAGAAAAGCTCCTGCAGCTGATTATTATTTCTCCAGATGCCACAGCAGAGTTAAAGTAGCAATGGTTATAGATTATAACTGCAGGTCCTTTCCTGACAGCAATGGCAAAGTTAAACAGAGAAAATCAACAGACAACTGTGTACCAAGTGTTTCTTCTGTCAGATACACAGATACACAGTAGGGAGTTATTATCTTCCTGTCTTCAAGAAATTGACAAGCCAGTTCCACATTCAAGTCAAAGACGTATGAAAATTTACAATACAAAACCTTGGTTAGGTTCACCAATGGCAGTAAGGAAAGAA
Source organism: Equus asinus (assembly GCF_041296235.1). NCBI lineage: Eukaryota > Metazoa > Chordata > Mammalia > Perissodactyla > Equidae > Equus > Equus asinus. The sequence goes on from NC_091792.1 coordinate 33,088,777, forward strand.
TTTATTGAAGGGGCAATAGAGATTTAAATTAGTAGGATACATCAGAGTATACAAAATTTTCAACAGCATAGTCTAATATCCTGACAATCAATCTGAGAAACTGGTGCTGTTATCTCTCTTTAATAGATGAGGGGTCAATGGCTCAGCAAGTTCAAATGTCACTTTCTCACAGTCACAGTAACGAGGCAGCCTCCCTGATATTTTCATTCGTATGTGGTCATTGGGTTACTGTGCTATCTTTAGACAGAACTAAGATTCTGAAGATCAGAAGAGGGGGTGGGTTGGAGTGATCTCCCTTGATGTGTACAGGCATTGCCAGAATCAAGCAAGTAGAAAAGAAGCAAGACACCAGACACGAACCTAGAACTCTGGCTTTTGCTTCGTAGAAGCAGAAACTTTTATACCTTTGGGTCTCGTTGTCTTGATCCTATTCTTCAAGGAGGATGCAGACTCCTGATAAGTGGTGTAGAATACACCTACTGCAAAGTGGTGGCCAGGAGCTCAGATGGGACACTGCCAACCAGCCGCAGAGGGCAAACATTTTGTAAGCCTTACAATCTTGATTCATGGTATTCTCTGGGTCTGTTTGTTTACTTTCTCTTTTGTGCCCTCTCCCAAACCCAACCTTCAACATCTCATCTAAACATGCTGTTCCTCTCTCAGTGGAGTTACAGAGAACAAAGAGGAGTCATCTGTCCACCTCTGTATCGCTGAGACATTCATGCTGGTAAAGGTGGTGGTATCTTAGGTGAAGGTGAGTCTTAGCTAGGTCTACCTACTATTCTCAAAGTGAAAATCTCTCTCTATAAATAACGGGAATGGTTGAGATAATTTTACTATTAGTGAAGGCAGTAGTTTCCTGACTGTCAGATAGGTTAGCAAGTAACAAAGTGGTGTCTCAATCTTCAGTCTTCTGTCCTTTAACATCACTATTCTTTCTATTGCCATACCCACCTGAACACAGAAGAGGAACAACATGTAACAGTGCTCTTCATGAGGCGGGGACATGACTGATTAGTTAACAATCCTCAGAAAAATCAGTAGGGAATTCTTGATCCATGAAATAAAATCTATCTGGATATAATCAGAGAAGTAAGCATGTGATTAGAATGTCATGACCCCACAAGAAGGTGAGTTTCAAGATGGCAGCAGCCAGAAATATCGAATGCTGAATTTACTCATGGCTTCTTTTTTCAAAGTGCTCATAAGTCTCTTTTGTGTCTCTCAATTCTATCTCTTCCATTAGAAGACATTGGAGTTTAAAACTCCTGCCACCCAACCACCACATCTGTTACTCACTTGGTGTGATTACAAAGACAAACATTCTACAATTCACCCACACACATCAAGCCTTTCTACTTGACAGCCACAGTTATACGCCATTTGTGGTTGTTAACTAAGACATGCTAGTGCAGTCCCCTGGGTCCTCAGTCTTTTGAAGGAGTCTTGCAACTTCTATGCAACTAACCACTAAAGGAGTTTGGGTTTGCCTCCATCGGTACATCACCAAAAATTAAACTTTAAATTTGTCAGTGTTGTAACTGTTGACCCGCTCTTTAGCAAACGTGACAGGAACAGATATATTGCACAGTTTGAAACCAATGACTAATATGAAATTTTGGAGTATTTATGCAAGCCGTCACTTCACATTAGTGGAAACATTTGAGTTTGAACCTACCTTGTATACACTTATAAAAACCATAAGAATAACCTCAAAGATATTTGTTTCCCACAATGATCTACAAGTAACTCTGCTTTGCTAAAGATGACCTGAAAAATTTAAAAAATTTAAAAATAGAAGAAAAAGAACTGTTTTTAAAGAAGCATTTAGGTTATAAAATTACAAGATGGTTTTTGAGAATCAACTGGTTCTGAGGGCAATTCTAAGAGAATGACTTTAAATTCTGTGAGCAAAGGAAGCACCAGTAGAGTAAGTGTCTAGTTTTCCAAGGTGACTATTTTCAGGGGTACAATCCCAGCTTGTCTTTATAGGTTTTGACGTGTTGCCATTTAAAAGTTACACATACCTATTATTCAAATAAAATACACTCAAATATTTCAGCAATAAAAGGTGCCAACTTTATTGCCTTCAAAGCAATACAATTTTTTAAAATATACCGAGATGTTATCAGTTTTTATCTTGGGGTGGAGCATAGAATGGGGTTATTGTGATTTTTGTTTCCTTTGTGGTTTTCTGTATTTTCTACATTTTCCACATTGAGAATGTGTTTCTTTTATAATTAGGAAAAAAGTAACAACTATCTGTAAAGTAAGCTTATTCACATTGTACTCTGGGGGTGTTAAGCACTACCATTTCTCTTTCTGAGAAAAACCAAAATTTCCTTTCAGAAGGAAAAAATAAGGTTTATGTAAGGATTATATAACCAGACTCTGGTTGGCACCCTATTGAAAGAATTTTCTTTGAGTGACTTTTATGATCCAAAATATTAATTCCACATATTTTAATTTTCTCTGCTCTGGGTGGCACATTAATTTTCCTCTCATTGACTTCCAAAGCGTTCTGTGCATGGACAAGCTATCCAGGGAATGAAACTGAAACCTGGCCCAGCAGGCATTCAGCATCTTCTGTCACGGTTCTCTTCATTGTTTGCATAGCACAGAATTCTTTTTGGCCAGGAAAGCACTTGTTTATTAAATTTTTCTTAAAATGCCCGTAGGTTTAAATTAAGGAGGACTTCCTTTAGAGAAAAAGCATGCAGGGGATTTTCATAACACAAAGCGTTTGAGAAAAATAGTCAGAAAGTTTTTACCCATCCACTTGTTTCACTCATTCAGAATAATGTTACTTGTTCAATTTGGGACATCGGCAAGCCTTTTCTTTGTCTTTTTTAAGGTTCTTTTTAAATGGATATCTATTGAAAATTATTCTACATGTTTGTGATGTGATTAAAAACCCAACTTTTTCACTGCCTTAAGGACTTTCCTCTTTATTCCCATTGACATTGGCTCTGCTGGTTCAGATAACAATATAAAACCTGATTTAACTGTCATATATTGATAAGTGAGAGTTAAAAGTTAGATTCTTCTGGTTTCATAGTTTTTCTCCAGCTCCATAAGGAACTATTATTAGGGAATCAATGAGCACTATTTCCCTAGATGTATGATTCAATATTTTTCCCTCTAACGTACATTGTATTATCAGCATGACACCAGCTAGACATGAAAATGTGATTTTGCCAGTGGATATTAATTCAGTAGTAAAGCAAAAGTAAATAAAACATTTTCCCATGTCAGGGCCAGTCCCATGGCTGAATGGTTAGTTCCACGCGTTCTACTTAGACAGCCCAGGCTCACCGGTTTGGGTCTAGGTACAGACCTATTCCACTCATCAGCCATGCTGTGGCAGCACCCCACAAACAAAGTAGAGCAAGATTGACACAGATGTTAGTTAGGGGATAATCTTCCTCAAGCAAAACAAAGGGGAGGATTGGCAACAGGTGTTAGCTAAGGGCAAAACTTCCTCACCAAAAAAAAAAAAAAAATTCCCATGTGGTTCTTGATTAGCCAATAGCTGCTGAGCTTTAGTTGACTATGTTTTAAGAGCAATTCACCTCAACTATATTTTCTTTATGTACGTGGACATCAACCTGCATCTAAACAGCAAGTATGAAATGTATCAGTTAAGAAAGTATTAGTAGCCTGAGTGCCTGCTTGATTATGTGAAAATTGCAACTTCACCTCACTTTACTAGATTTCTACTCATAGATATTATCTAGATGTAAATATCCATATGCAAAAAATGAAGAAAATATAAGAGATATACCCACTGTGGTATCATTTCCTTATGAAAGAGTTTTTAAAAGTTAAGACAGAATTCTTCCAAATCATTTCTCTGGCTTAGTTGGTGTGCTCAAGGTTCTGAAGTGGGTTTTTGTTTTTCTTTTGTTTTGTTTTTTAATTCGTGGCATCACAGATTTTAGAAACAATTTCCAAGTCACTAAGAGAAAAGGGCCAAACAACTTACTTGAGGCAACTGCTAGGAGCCTTGTGCTTCTCTGGGTGAGCTACACACACATTGACAACAGAACTGCCTTGTGGTAAGAGTCTAGGAGAAGGGTCTTATCTTATCCTTCGGGCCAACACAACAACATGGAAAATGCCTCACTTGGCCCTATAGAGGCTGTCCAGTTACTCATAAATCCAGACCAATTTGTTTATGAAGGGATTACCAGAAAGCATGTTAACATTCTACGGGTTTATAACCTACCTCCCATGCCCCCAATTTACCTCTCTGCTTTATGAGACATCCTGTCCTTGGAGTTATAGGGGACTTCCACCAGGCAGATGATATTATACATAAGTACACTGGAGCTCACTGAACAGCATGGTACCAGGGAATAAGAAACTGCTACAGTTTCACAACATGTATTAAAAACAGTACTTTTAGGTTCCCTTTTCTCTGTATCTTTATCAAGAGATCCAAAATATTGCTTTCTTTTGGTTGAGATATTTTAAAAATATTTTATCATTATTATGTTACTACTTTGTAAGTGTAACGAAAAAGGAAGAATTGTATGTGGATTCATAGGCATCTTGGTTCCTTAAATAACAATACATTAAAAAGAAAAAAAACAGAAAGAAAACTTCCAAAAGCATTTTAAAGTATTGAAGAAACTTACAGTTGAATGAGTGGTACGGCGATTACTTTATTGAGAATGTCTACAATGTTAAGAATTTGCTTTTAATTTCCGTGGATAAGACCCATTATGTTATGAAATTACTTCCAAAAGACATAGGAATTGGATTTGTACAGATTTACTCTGGAGTTTAAAGGTTATCTCTACTTATTCTTATGAAAATTATTTGATAATGTTTTTGTTTTGTTTTGTACACTAAACATGCCAACAAAACCACTCTCTTCTGTCCCACCAAGTCACATCTCCAAGAATTGCTTCTAATCACAGCTGATTAGGGTGGTGTACCAATTTTTTGCAACAGCTTACTTGCTATTAGCCAAATCTGGATTTTGGTTCACATTTTAATGTTATTTTCAGTTCATTTAAATTTCAGAAAATTAATATGGACAATAAAACTATAAAAGCAACGAGCTTTCTTTTCTCCTGGACCCATTTGTCATTGGTTTGACCTTGATCACAACTATTCTACAACAAATATGCATCAGTTGCCTACAATGTGCCAAGCATTATGCTAGACATTGAGGAAATGATATGACCAAGAAGAATATTATCTCTAGTCTACCTACAATCTAACAAGACTAACTGCTATTCAAAAAACAATAAACAAAATTAATGGATTCTATGAAGAAATGAATAATACTATGGTATCCTATAAGGGAGAATTAATATTAATGGGGTTTTAGGAAAGGTTCTCTGGAGGAAATTATAGTTAAGCTAAGATCTAATAGCAGTTGTCTTCCAATATTTGTTTTCCCTTATTCCATGGTAATAGAACTTTGCCTGGACAGATAGGGATTCAGAATAAAGACTCTTTGCTTTCTTTGCAGCTAAATGAAGTCAAATGACTAATTTCTGGAAAATGAAATATCGATAGAACAATGTATGGAACTTTGGGGTTGTACCCTTAGAAGGAAAGTGCATGACTCACTTTTCTTCACTTTCTGCTGTCTGGAATTTGGTCATGGCAATAGGACATCCTGGAGAATGCGAGCAAAGGAACTCTATGGGGATAGGAAAGTAACAAGAAAAGAAATGGGTCTCTGATGATATTCAGAGCATAGCAGCCATACCAACTTAGAGAGAAAATTCAATCTTGTTTAAATCACTCTTATTTTTGTTCTCTGTTACACACAGCTGGACATATATCTTAATACTTTCTTGAAAAAGAGGCTAAGTAAACCAGAAGAAGAGAACAAGGACAGCATTCCAGACAAACGGATAATTGTGCACAACCCATTCAAGGAATTAAAATTGTCCATATGACTGGTATAGAAACAGAAAGCAGTAGATTTGTCAAGATGAAGCTGCAGAGGTGCTACAGTAAGTTGTTGTAGTAATATCCTCCAATTTGTTCATGCCTCTGGGTACTCACTCCAAGCCTGACCGTGTGATTTGCTTTGGCCAGTTGGACAATATCAAACACAATATTAGCAAAGCCTTGAAAAGTGCTTATGCATTGGGGTTTGCTCTCTCATGTCTCTCTTTTGAAACCTGAGACCACTACCTATAAACAAGCCTGGGCAAGCCTGTTGGAAGATGAGAAATCATGTGGAACAGAAATGTACTGTCCGAGCTGGGTCCCCTTAGACCAAGCAGCCTGCAATGGCCAGACACACGGGTGAGGCTGTCCTGGACTATCTAGCCTTCACAAAGCTGCCAGGTGACCTCGGAGATCTGCCAAAACAGCCCAGGTCAGAAATGTGTAGCTGACCTAGAATTATGAGCAAATAAATTATTGTTTTAAGCTGCTACGTTTTGGGATGCTTTGTTACATAGCAAAAGGCAACTGATAAAAGTAGAATATATGGGATGTTATAGTTATTATTCATTCATCCAGTATGTATTAAGCACTAACTCTGTACAGGCAGTATGCTGGAGTAGGCACTGCCCCGTGTTCCAAGTGGGCAGTGGAGATGCAGCAGTGTGCAAGACACAGGGTCTCTGCTGTCACAGATCTCACCTGCTTATTGGCTATACTAAAAATGTGTCATAAAGATAATTAGAAAACTATTAAAAGTCTTTAAAGTTAGGGATCAATTGATTTGATCTGCATTTTTAAAAGATTTTTCCAATTACAATGTGGAGGATGGATTGGAAGTGGTAAGTGTGTATACTAAAAGACCAGTTAGGAGGCTGATGCAATAGTCAGTGAGGGATAATTGTAACTTAGAGTAAGGTGATATCAGTGGACACAGAAGAGAGATTAGCTAGTTAAGATGCAGAAAGAATAGGGTTTGGTAACTGATTAAAACTATGGAGTGAGGAAAAAGGATGATCAGGAAAACTAACAGGTTTCTAGCTTGAGCAAGTCATCAATAAATAATAGCGCTATTTACTGAGGTACAACACATGAAAAGTAGAGAAAGTCTATGTAATAAAGATTGTGAATTTAGATTTGAAGATTTGAATTTGAAATGCTCATGAAATATTAAAGTAGAATCCAAAAGGCCAACATGTGGGATCTCCCAGTAGCATAGTGATTAAGTTCACATGTTCCACTTTAGTAACCCGGGGTTTACCAGTTTGAATCCTGGCCACAGACCTACACAGTGCTCATCAAGCCATGATGTGGCAGCATCCCATGTACAAAATAGAGGAAGATTAGCACAGATGTTAGCTCAGTGACAATCTTCCTCAAGCAAAAAGAAGAAGATTGGCAACAGGTGTTAGCTCAGGGCCAATCTTTCTCATCAAAAAAAGGGCAGAAATGTGATTCTGGATCTCCATGAGACACCTAGTCTACATATATGAATTTGGAAATACTTGGCATAGTGATGGAAATTAAAGCCACATAGGAGATTGCTTAGGGAGGGGACAGTGTAAATGAGGTGAAAGGAGGACCTTGGACAGAACTCAGAGGAATGACAACACTTAATGGTTTATTAGAGAGGGAAAATCTAGCTAAAAAGATTGAGAAGAAATAGCCAGAAAAATGGCAACCTGGAATGTGTCTTCACATGGAAAAAGAGGGAAAAGAGTATTTTAAGAAAAGAATGATCAACTCTGTTGAATGTTGCTGAGTGGCTAAGTTAGCTGAGGATGGAAAAGGATCATTTGGATAGAGTAACTGGAGATCATCGGTGAGATTAGTTGGAACTGCTTCAGAGGAGCACTGGAGTCGGAAGCCTGAATGGAGTGTGTTGAGAAGCCAGTAGAAAGTAAGGTAAGAGTGACAGTGTACACAATTCTGTGAAGAAGCCAGGCTGTAAAGAGGAGGAGAAAGAATGTAGCTACACAGGGGAACATGGGGCCAAGGAACGGCTTAAATATTGACATACTTAAATGTTGATGAGAAGGAGCCAGTAAAGACAAAGAGGTTGAAACTATCGATTAATGTAGGGATGAGATTCAGGCATGTTTCATAGGAATCAGAACACTTTGTTTGGTAACAGTGGGGAAAAAGGAGAGGATGGAAGCAGATGGAAAAAGATTTGCAAATTTGGTGGAAGTTGAGAGAAATCTTATATGATGGTTTCTCTTTTTATGTGTCTAATACAGGAGGTAAGTTCACGTGCTAATAACAAAGAAGTGGAGGAGCAGGGGCTGGAGGATTTAAGGAGAGGAAAGAAAGTTTGGAATAGTCGTTGTGGAAAGTGGGAGAGCAAACCGAGTTGGAAGACCTGATAAGAGTGCCGAGCCCTGTTGAGAGCCAAGTTGAATTTGTGAGCATGGATTTACATTAGCACCTTGTGAGCTGACTCACCTGAGGAGGATCATGGGGTTTATCTTGAGTTGGAGGCTTTCCAGGTGAATGCAGCCCACAGGCAAAGGATCAAGGGAGTCAGAATATTAGAAAGACCATAATTGAAATATAAGGGAAAGGAATCTAATCTAAGCAGGACAGTGATAGACGTGAAAGCAGGAGGAGACTGATATAACAGGAGAAAGAAGAGAGATCAATGGGCTAGGGAGCCGAATGAGATAGAACCATCATGGCAGACAGCGAAGCAGAAAGCCTTGAAGTGTAGGAGGAGGTAGCAGATAGACATTAGGGTGGCCCCCAAGATGCCCAACTCCTGGTGTTCACGCCTTTGTGTGATCCTCTTCCCTTGAGTGTGGGCAGGACCTTGTCTTGCTCCTAACCGACAGAGTACAGCAAAGGTGATGGGATATACGTGATTACATGTACATGATTACATTACACAAGAGTGGAATGGCCATGTTGAGAGACATTCTCTCTCCCTTGTTGGCTTTGAAGAAGCAGCTGACATGTTGTGAGCTGACCTGTGTTGAAGGCCATGTGACAAGCAACTGAAAAGGGTCTCTGGCCAGCAGTCAACAAGAAACTGAGGCTTGCGGTCCAACAGCCTGTAAGAAACTGAAGGCTGCCAACAACCAAATGAGCTTGAAAGTGGATCGTTCCCTACTCTTGCCTTAGTTGAGACTGCAGCCCCAGCCAACACCTTTACAGCAGCGCTGAGATACCCGGAAGCCAAGCCTGTACTCTTAACTCATAGAAACTACGAGATAATAAATGTGTTTTGTGTTAAGCTGCTAGGTAAGTTTGTGATGACATTGTTACAAAGCAGATATAATGAATAGAAAGGATTAGTCAGAGAGAGGCATATCAAACCAGAGGTTTTAAAAGATTTTAAAGTTAGAGCATAGGGAGTTATCTCAAAAGGAGGCGGAGTAGGTGGAGTAAAGGAAGGGGTCAGTGGAAATGGGGAGAACAATTTGGAGAAACAGGTTGTGTTGTCTGCTCCACTATCACCGAGAAGTTATATATGCAATAAATTTCAGACCTTAAAGACACATGATAACAGCAGGTACTGAGAACGCTTAGCAGTGCATATACAGAAAGATGTAGTCTCAGACGGGTAATGAGGACATGAACACAATAGTGGGACATCTGTGGTTAGGAAAAAACAATAATCACAGCCTGGCTCTTTTGGAAGCACCATAGTGAACTGATGGAGCATGATCTTTGGACATGTCTGTGTTTGCACCATAGCTCTGTGATTTACTAGCTATGTGGCCATGAGCAGTTTTCTTCAGCTCACTGAGTTTTAGTTTCTTATATGTAAAATAGGTTTATTTCATTGTAGGGTTGCTAAAATGATTAAATGAGATACAGATGCAAAACACATCGCTGCACTTGGCATAAAATAAGGGCTCAAATATAGCTCTTTCTACTGGCTTTTCACACACGAAACTTCCCTTTCACAAAAATAATTGATCAAATGAATTCAAAGACTCAAAGGACATGTCATACAGGTGATCAAAGAGAGAAAACTCTTAGAAGAACCTATACCAAAAAAGTAGCAACTCATCTATATAAATAGAATAGAACAAAAAGAATTGAGAAATTCATGACATCACAGGAGAGATGAAAAAAGAGGAAAGTCCTAGTTTTAAAAGAAATGAGATAAGGCTGGATTACAAACTTAGAATGCAACACTGGATTTCAGAAATATGACCTTATTTTTCTCCTGAGGAGATACTAAATCAATATCCACACCTCACAGGATCAACACATTTTTCGAAATTTCTTTTCCTCAGAGTGGAGGACGATCTCCATGTGTGGTGCTGGCCTTCGGGTTGGTCTCACCTGCAGATCCTCTCAGTCTTGCAGGATGAAAATAAAACTATTCTTCCTCAGGTTCATATTAATCACGTTAAGCTATTCTTTAAGAGCAATAAACAATGCACATATGGTGATCAGGATAGAATTATTTCTCACAGGAAAATAAAGTCTGGCTCAATATGTTTTGGATTCATGCTCCCAAGAATAAACCCACAATTCTCCATTCGTTTTCCAGAAAGGAAAAAAAAAAATCATCTGTTTCAAAGGATATGGAATCCTGACATTTGGGTTAATTTACGCTTATAACTCTCCAAATATATTTCAAGAACTAGTTGATATTTGAGAATGCATTTTTCAGATATTTTAAATAGAAAAATCACATTTTATGTAAGATAAACAAACCGAAACTCCAAAAGGTTGAATCTTGTGGAACCTATGGTCTTATTAAATACAAATAGATTTTAAAGTTAGAAAGCTTTCTCTTATACCCAACATTTATTCTAAATTTGTGTATATAAAAATATCTGTAATGTCTACAAAATGCCCAGGTGTTTACAACTATTAATAAATGAAAATGTTTGCAGAATGTCGTGCCCTTGGGCAGGACATAAAATTTAGACATATTTCCAACAAAGAACCGAAGAATTTCTTTATAAGTAAACCACTCATATTGAAAATAAAATGATCCGTGCAATTCACAAATTTTAGAATAAAGCAGAATTTGTGGTCTCAAACCACGCTACACAAATAATTTTTTAGGTATATCACATTCTATCAAATTAGATATATTGTTGCCTTAGATGTATTCATTTCTTTGGTCCAAAAATTTAAATGCTAACTTTTTGTTTTAGTCTCAGAACATTCTTTCACAAATGTTTCTGTCCCCTTCCAGACCAAATAACCACAAGATTACTGCAAATCCACATTTTAAACTGTACGATAAAGGGTTTTATAACATAACGTTTTCTGCAGGACAATTATTTCTAGGATAAATAATGTTTTATATGTTTATTTGAAAATATTTAAATGACTATGTATTTAGGTCTGATCTAACTAGAGTCGTATTGTACTATCTTTCATATTTTCAAAGAAATGTTTTGCCAGATTGTCAAATTGCCAAAATTGTACACAATTTAGAATCTTTGAGGATGAGTTCTATACCTTGATTAAGGTAGCCTATTTTGAATAAATGTCTCAGTATTTTTACACTATTCTTGAATTAAACACATCTAGAAATAGAGCATGTTTTCATTCAATCATTAGTAAATGTTCATTTGCATATTTTTTGGGTGGCTTATTTGACAAACATTTAGCTAAATGATAAATAGACAATCATTGAGGAATTAAACTCTCCTACAGGGTGGTCTTGATATGAGTCAAAGCCAGAAAATTAGTGCTTAGTTTCCAAAACACCTAATGCACACAAAAGTAATTAATCCTATAGCTGTGTGGGCTTTCCATTCTGTGAATTTATAATGTCTTCCATATTTTATTAATTGTTTACATATTTAAGGTATTCTACTCTCACATCATTTATGTAGGGTTGAGATACAAATGAGTTAATTTACTTGATGTAATCATTAATTACTGAATCATCTCAGTTGTGATCGTTCTGTTTATGAGGTAATTTCATGATGTAGACTGTTTTCCATTATTTTACAATTAAGTCCTATTTCTGCACACCCTCTGGTCCCATTAGCTCACCCTTCCAATTGCATTGAAGGAAAACGCATTAGCAAATTACACCACTGCAGCTGATTCAGGTATTATAAGAAATTGACATTTATTAAAGAAAAACTCTAGCATGTACTGTAAAAATAAGAGTTTAAGTCATTACCATTAAAAAATGGCTTATATAATTAAGTCACTACCTATTTCTTTTAAATAAGGTTGAATTGACAAGACTCAATTTCAAGAGACACAACTTCTAGCCATCATGAGAAATCTACAAGAGAGACTCTTATTACAGGCACCCAGAGATCCAATTCAGTCTCTCTCACTGACACTAACTCCAGTCAATGTGCAGAGAGCAAATTATTGAGTCACAGATATTCAATGGTGCATCAACAGAGTCTTGGAGACTCAAAAATACATATGAGATGTAGGGTCGGTCACACAAAAGAGGCTATGGTGATGGTGGCAGGTGACAGCCCCTGCAACTGTGACCAGGTGCAGTGAGTGCTGCAGACAGAATCCATCTGATTCAGACATGATTCCATCATTCCATCATGATTCAGACATGATTAAGGACCAATTGTAGATATTTAAGAAAGGCCAACTATCTGTAAGGAAATTCACGTAAATGCCATCTGCTAATTGGTGCTGCTGCTTTTAGGAAATTTATATCTACCAATAAAATTTTATTCCATTAAACTAAATAAGTAAATGTAATGTGTAAAGTATAAGGAATAAGGCAAAATTAATATGTAGTCTTTAAAAGTTGTTTTATGATGAATTAATTACATAGCGAAGTAATTCTTTTTTTAATTATTTATTTATATATTTTTTGGATTGCAGTAACATTGGGTTATAACATTATATAGCTTTTGGATGAACATCATAATATATTTCGAATTCTGTGTAGATTACATCATGTTCCCCACCCAAAAACTAATTATAGTCCAATATAGTGAAGTAATTCTAATGACATGAATAAATTAAATATAAATAGAATAGAATTAAAATAAATTAATTATGCAATTATGATTCTGTTTTTATGAGTTAATGAATTAAATCATAATTATTTACATCTACATGCTATCTTTAAGAGAAAGTATCTTCTACAATGACAAACACATAGCATTGGAGATTGGATTGGTGGTTCCCATAGGGGAAGGGGGGCAGGGGAGGGCAAAAGGGGTGATTAACCTCACATGTGAGGGGATGGACTATAATTAATTTTCTGGTGGTGAACAGGATGTAATCTACACAGAATGCGAAATATATTATGATGTACATCCGAAAATAAATAAAATTTAAAAAATTAAGAAAAATAAAAAAACAAAAGAGAAAGTATCACAGGAAAGAAGCTTGCAAAGGCAGCACAACCTAAGTAAACAATACACCTTTTCAGCAAATTTATAATCAATACATTTTAAAATATAATTTTGATCACCACACCAAAAAAAAAAGGTAACTATGTGAGGTGATGGATTTGTTAATTAACTTGATTGTGGTAATCATTTCACAACGCATACGTATATCAAACCATCACGTTGTACACCTTAATAGATATACAATTTTTGTCAATTATACTTCAATAAAGGTGGAAAAAAATGAAACAAAACTTGTTTTCTTCTAAAAGTCATTGGCTCTTTGGCCTATATTCGTTCTCTGGGTTTCTTTCCCTGGATTCAACACTCTCAAGCATGGCCTTGAACATGCCTCATTGCCATTGTTGGTGTGGGAAAAGAACTCTCAAGATGCTCTGATTCTTAAGCGCTTAGATGTCATCACTACAAAAATTATTCTGCCATCTGCCTACATATCAGCATTGCATCAACTCTTCCCTCATTTCCCATATATGCCAAACCAACTTTTTGTAACTTCTCTACCTCAAGAAGAAATCTATTTTAGAAAATTTCAATCATTTATACGTATAAAGAAAATAACAGACAGGTAAGCAGGGACCAGATGGTAAAGGTCTTGTATATCTTTACTATAGAATTTGGATTTTATTCTGAATTCACTAAGACCTCATTTAAGAATTTCATGCAGGGAAATCATATGAAATGATTTGTGATATACAAAAATCTGTTTAGTGGCAGTGGGCATAAAGGAGTTGTGTCAGGGAAAAGAAATTATAGCTGTGGAAACCTAAAGAAATTGTTGCAGTAAAGCTGGTAAGAAATGATAGTCCCCTAATAAATAATGGGCCTAGCAAAGATCATCAATATCTGTTAAAATAACTAGATGAAAGGTAATAGGGATTTTATTTTTAATGCATGGATTAGTATAAGGACACACTAAGCCACTGAAAAATCTGATCACTACAAAAAAACAAACAACCACAGACTATATGCCCCCTGATATGATGAAATAGGAATCATCTATGGATCATTCCTACAAAAATTCTAATTGAGCTTCTAGATCTAAATATGAGTTTACAGAAAATAGAGAGAGAGAAAAACATCTTTGATGACACCATGAAGATGCAGTCAGAAAAATCCATGATGTGGGAGATTCCACAGGACAAATGACCTGATTTATTCAGCAAATAAATGGAGAGGAAAAACAAAAAGGAAAGAGGCATCTCTAAATGGAAGGAGACTCAGTAAAGTCATATCAACTCAAGACAGTATGTGGTTCTTGCTTAGTTCCAGATTTGAACCAGTCTACTGTAAAAACAAAAAATTATGAGACAACCAAGGAGACATAAATACCTACTGGATATATAAACATATTATTAAGGAATTTTTATTATTTTTATGATACAGATCTTGTGCCTATGTTTTTAAGTATCTTTTCCATTTAGAAAGTCATATTGAAATTTTTACTGATTAAATGATATGACATCTGGAATTTGTTTTAAAATAATCCAGAGCCAGCCCTAATGGCCTAGTGGTTAAAGTTCAGCACATTTTGCTTCAGCAGCCCGGGTTTGCTTCCCAGACACAGAACCACACAATTCATCTGTCAGTAGCCATGCTGTGGTGATGGCTCATGTAGAAGAACTAGGACTTACAACTAGAATATATGACTACGTACTGGGCCTTTGGGGAGAAAAAAAGAGAGAGAGAGGAAGATTGGAAACAGACGTTAGCTCAGTGCACGTCTTTCCTAGAAAAAAAAAGGAAAGTTTTCTTTAAAAAATTCCAGTGGAGGGGTAAAATAAGAGGGGAGTACAGATGAAACAAGATTAGGCAAATGTTGGTAATTGCTGCAGATGAGTGACAGGTACATTTTACTATGTTTAAATTTTTCTATGATAAAAAATTTAAAATGATAGAGAGAAATAAAAGAAGCAGTAGCAGAGAGGATGGAAAGAAGTGAATAAGTTTGAGCAATATTTGGGAGATATTACGGGCAGGACCTGATGGCCAATTATATCTGAAATATGGCTTATAAATTTCTGGCTGGGTAATTAGAAGTATGGACTTGCTGTTCATCAAGACAGGAGGTACTGGTGGGTGGGGGAGCAGATTTAGGACTGAAGATGGCAAGTTCGGTATGACGTGTGCTGAGTTTAAAATATGAGGTGGATATCGCAGTGCAAATCAACAGGTATACTAAGTAGAGAAGATGGTTAAGGGTATACATCTGGGATATAAAAACATGTACATAGAGGGGAAGGGAAGACTGAGGAGTAGTATCCAGACAAATAAGAGCAGAACCAGTTGAGGCTGGAGTTACTGAAACAAGGAAAGACAGTTTCAGGGAAAGGATTTGGTCAATCATGTGAATTAAAGAGTTAAATGCAAGTTACAGGAAAAAATAATCCTGAGCTTCAGTAACTAAATAGCAATTGGTGCCAGTTCAAGATTACAAACGGAGCATATGAATTTATCTGCTCTTATTCCTCAGATTCTATTAAAATAAGAATGTACCAGTTTTAAAGGGAAGCTATAAACCCGGGGCGGTGAAAAGAAGAGGAGGGATTCATCAATGGATGAACTATTTCAACACAGTTCTAGAAGGTGGAAAGTGAGTGGAGGAGTGGAACTCAGTGAAGCAGGGTATGAAAAAGACACAGCCCAAAATAAACATGGAGAGGCTGCAGCCAAGGAGAGAGCCATTCTGCCTTTCAGAAGTTGGGAGGCGTTGTAGACTCAGGATGCCAGGTGTGATAGCAGAGTACAACATAGGGTTGAAACAGAAGCATTTATTGAAAGTCTGCTGCTGATTTCCCCATCCTTATACTCAGAATACACAGCAGCCAGGTGTTACCCTCTAGGCAAAAAAAAAAAAAAGTAGAAGAAGGGTTTTTTGTGTGTTTTCTAAATAAATTTAACACACTGTCTAGCATAAACAAAAGAAGTAACTGTTGCTGTTGGAACAGGAGGAAAAAAACATTCTGAGAGTCAGGGTTTCCCAGTGTAATGGCAGAGCAGGGAAGAAGGCCTGGGCATGGCTCTGGAAACAAAAGGTGGTGGACAGAACCAAAAGGGCTCGATGTAAGATGGCGAAACATAGTTAGACTCCCTACTCACAATGAAGGGCAAAAATGGAGAAAGCCTGAAAGAATCTCCTGCCAACTACTTTATGAGAATATAGATTATATGAAGCCATAAGTCTAAGGGGGCAGAAAGACATGAATACAGGCTGACAGTGAAAGACTGAAATGAATCCCCCACTGACTAGGTGACTGGGCCTGTTATAAAATCTTTAAAAAAAAAAAAGAAATTGAATTAGCTATCAAAAATCTTACCAAAAAAAGAAAGATACTGTAAAACTTCTACTTCTAGCCAAGATGGAGTAAGAGGAACCAGATTTACCACCCCTCTTGAAACAACTAAATAGTTAATATTATAATATTACATGTTATATAACAATATAATAACAACAAAATTGAAACTGGACAAGGATTTCAGGCATTGCACATCAACTAAGTAAGCAGAGGACATTGATCCATGAGAAAGGGAAAACAAACAAGGTGAGCCCTATGACTGTCCCAGCTTACTGCCCAGACAGATTTTCCAGCCTGCAGTGCAGGGAGGGGGAATCCAAACAGAACCAGGGAGTAACCTTGAGTTGAGAAGAAACACATGGAGTCTAGAAAAGACGAGAGCTGGCGTTCAAAAAGCAGAGTGCTAGAGAGGAGACAGCTGCACAGAGAACGAGCTATGGAGATGCACAGGAGATACCCCCTTAAGTTTTCATATTTAGCAGCATATGCCTATGGAGAAATTACCTGAGGAAAGGGAAAGAATCACTTGAAAGGAGCAGATACTCACAGCTCAAACAGGTCTGAGAATAGTTCATGCTCCAAACAACCAGAAGAAAAATCTCATAATTCAAGGAAAATCAGGTAGAGTATCTACCACAGTATCAACTGAGTAGTGGAAGAAATCAGCTTTAGATTACAGGTGGTTCTGGTTTCACCTAACAAGGTTTAACAGCAGGCTTGAAAAGATCAAACTGTTACCAAGTCATTTAACCGCACTTCAGAGCAAAGCTCAAGAATATTTAGAAGCATATAATATTAAGCATCTAACAAGGTAAAAATCACAATGTTGAAATTTAATAAAAAATCTTCAGGTTTGCAAAAAACTAGGCTAATATAAACCATAATGAGGAGAAAAACCAATGAATAAATACAGTCCCAGAACTGGCATAGATGATAGAATTGTCAGACAAGGACATTAAAACAGCTATTGTAATTATATTCCATATGTTCAAGAATGTAGAGGAAAGATTGAGCAGGTAAAGTACAGACTTGAAAGATTTAAAAAAGACCCAGATCAAACTTTTTGAGATGTAAAATGCAACACTTCAGATAAAAAATACCTGAGGGGCCAGCCTGGTGTAGCAGTTAAGCTCACACATTCTGCTTTGGTGGCCTGGGATTTGCCAGTTCGGATCCCGGGTGTGGACCTACACACCACTCAGCAAGCCATGCTGTGGTAGGCATCCCACATATAAAGTAGAGGAAGATGGGCACGGATGTTAGCTCAGGGCCAGTCTTTCTTAGCAAAAAAGTGGAGGATTGGTGACAGATGTTAGCTCAGGGCTAATCTTCCTCAAAAAATAAAAAATTAAAATAAAAAAAATACCTGAGAGGGAATAAACAGCAGATTAGACGTTTCAGAATTAAAGATTAATGAATTTAAAAATATAGAAACTAAAATGAAAGAGAGAGGGAATAAAGACCAAAAAAAAAAAAAGAAGAAGAAGAAGAAGAGAGCTTCACTGAGCTGTGGGACACTTTCAAGCGGCCTAATATACACAAAATTAGAGTCCCCAAAGGAAGGAGGAGAATATTGATGACACACTAGCCAAAAATTTTTCAAATTTGATGCAATCTATAAACCCACAAATCCAAGAAGTTCAACAAACCCCAGGCACAAGAAACAAAACTATACCAAGGCATATTAGAACTAAAGGGCTTAATACCACTGATAAAAGGAAATTGTGACAAGCAACCAGAGAAAAAAGGCACGTTATATACAAAGGAACAAAATATATATATTATATACAAGGGTGAAAAAACTCTGTCAATCTAAAATTCTATACCCAGCAAAAGTATCTCTCAAAAACAAAGGTAAAGAACTACTAAAGATGAAAATAAAATCATCAGGGGCTCCTGGTGATGCAGTGGTTAAGTTTGCATGTTCTACTTTGGCAGCCTGGAGTTTGCCAGTTCGGATCCTGGGTGCGGACATGGCACCATTTGGCAAGCCGTGCTGTGGCAGGCGTCCCACATATAAAAAAAAGTAGAGGAAGATGGGCACAGATGTTAGCTAAGGGTCAGTGTTCCTCAGCAAAAAAAGAAAAAAAAAAAAAAAGAGGAGGATTGGCAGCAGATGTTAGCTCATGGCTAATCTTCCTAAAAAAAACTGAAAAGAAATAAAATCATCCCCATCAGACCCCTACTACAAGAACTGTCAACACATGTTCTTCAGGCAGAAGGAAAATTACACCAGATAGAAATCTGGATCTACACTAAGGAATGAAGAGTACCAGAAATAATAAGTATGTGGGCAAATATAAAGACTTTTATTTTTAATTTTAAGTCTCTCAAAAAGATAAATATCTGCCTAAAGAAAAAAATAATAACTGAGATTTATATCATATGTGGGGCATATACACAAAGACTGTTACAGGGAAATGAAAGTATACTATTTAAGGTCTTTGTATTATACATGAAGTGGTATAATATTAACTGAAGATATACCATGATAGTTAAAGATACTCTAAATTCTAAAGGAAACACAAAAAAGAGAAAAATTATACCTGATAACAAAGAAAAAACAGAACAAGTAAAAATAATCAAAAAGAAGAGAAAAAGAATAAAAAGAGAACAAAGAACAGATGGAACAAATAAAAAACATATAGTAAGGTGATGGATTTCAAACCCAACTGGATTGATAATCACAGCAAACGTAAAGCGTCTAAACACCTCAATTAAAAGTCATAGGTTGTTATATTGGCAAAAATAAGCAAGACCCAACTATATGCTGCCTACAGTAAATGTGCTTTAAATAAAAAGACAGAAAAAGATTAAAAGTAAAGTACAGAAAAAATTTGTTAGCAGTAATCAAAAGAGTGGTTATATTAATAGCAAAGTAGATTTTAGAGCAAAGCTTATTACCCAGGATAAAGAAGGACATTTCATAATGACAAAAGTGGCAATTCCTTAGGAAAACCTAACAATCCTAAATTCTTATGCACCCAATTAACAGAGCTTGAAAATATATGAAACAAAGACTGATAAAACTGCAAGAAAAACAGAAACACTCATAGTATGGTCAGAGATGTCAATGTTCCTCTCTCAATAATTGATTGAACAAGTAGACGGAAAATCAGTACGGAGACAGAAGACGGAACAACACTATCTACCAAATCAATCTAATTGACATTTACAGAACCCTCCACCCAACAACAGAAAAATATACCTTCTTTTCAATTGTACGCAGAATGTTTACCATGATAGACCATTTTCCTGCCCATAAAAAAGACTCAAAGAGCCTAAAAAGAATCAATTCATATACATTATATTCTCTGACTGTAATAGAATTAAATTAGAATCAACAACAGAAAGGCCTCCCAAAAAACCCCCAAGTATTTGGAAACTAAATAACACACTTTAAAAAATCTATGAGTCAAAGAACTTCATGGGAAACTGTGAACCAAATGAAACTGAAAACAACATTTTGAAATTTGTTGGATGTGGCTAAAGCAGTACTAAGGGGAAAATGTACACTGCTGAATGTCTACATTAGAAAAAGAGCAAGGTCCCAAGTCAATGACCTCAGGTTCCATCTTAAGAAAGTAGCAAAGTCAGAGCAAATGAAACTCAAAGCAAGCAAAAGAGAGTAAACAATAAAGATCATAGGGGAAGCCAATTAAACAAAAAGAAAAACAATAGAGAAAATCAATGAAACCAAGAGCTGGTTCTTTGGAAAAAACCCATAATATTGATAAACCTCCAGCCACATTGATCAGGAATTAAGAAAGAAGACAAATTACCAATATCAGGAATGAGAAAGGTGATACTACTACAGATTCTATAGACTAGTAAAAGGATAAGAATTAATCTTATAAAGAACTTTATGTCAACAGATGAAATGGACAAATTCCTTGAAAAATATAGGTTACCAAAGTTTACTAGGCTGCTGAGGGTTCACAGCTGCCCCTTCTCCAGAGCATTGTTCTTGGCAGAATGGGACCTGTCTAACCAGGGGTTTATGTCCCCTTAGGGGGCAACCTGCAAATAATAACCAACTAATACATGGGTTAAAAAAATCAGTCCATCCCACCCCACTCTTGCCTCAAGTCGGAACCAGTTCTGCAGCACAGCTCACACTCTAGAGCTCCCTACGGGATCACGCTGAAGCTGGTCTCCAGCTTACATCCTTAGCCTCACCCATGCTTTGCTTTCTTCCCCTGCCCTATCCTGCTTCCTCACTATCCTTTTCCTGAGAATATTCCTTCAATAAATCACTTGCCTGAGGATCCCTGTCTTGGGCTCTGCTGAGCAGCTGACAGGTTATAAGAGGGAGGCTGGAAGGGAAAAGGATGAGAGAAGGGGCTTCCTCCTTCCTCCTTCCTTGTTGTTCCTGTCTGCATCATCCCAGCAATGACCCCTTATCTTGTGCTACGGATTAAATTGTGTCCCCCCAAAAGATGTTAAAGTCCTAGCCCCCAGTACCTGTGAATGTAAACTTGTTTGAAAATAAGGTCTTTGCAGATGATCAAATTAAGATGAGGTGGACCTTAATCCAACATGACTGATGTCCTTAGAAAGAGGGGAAAGACGGACACAGAGACAGACACACACACAGGGAATAGGATGAGAAGACACAGGGAAAAGGTCATCTAGAAACCAAAGAAAGAAACCGGAGGCTACCAGAACTAGGAGAGAGGCCCACAATAGATTCTCCCTCATAGCTCTCAGAAGGAACCATCCCGATGACACTGATTTCAGACTTTCAGCCTCCAGAACTGAGAGAATACCTAGTTTGTGGTACTTCGTTACGGTAGCCTTAAGAAACAAATACACCCTGTCAGTGGCAGGTGGCTCCAGTCTCCGGTTTTCGTCCAGCACTCCCGTATCAACTGCATTTCTCTATCTTGGGGGCATCCACACCAGCTGGGCAGCAACCTGGTGTCCACCTTCCACCAGGCTCTCAATCAGCTTCTAGGTTCTGTTAACCCCAACTCTGCCCTCGTTCCCCAGTCCCCCAAGACGGGAGCTCCTCCCTGCAGTTAGTTTTACTCCAGTGTTCCTTTTTTGTTTTTTCAGTTTCCTGACACCTGTTTACTCAATTCCTTCTATTTAATCCACTCTGTGGAAAAAGGAAATAGCCAGCACAATTTCTTTATTTCTGAGAAGACCCCTGAGTGATAACCATTTCATTCTGAGTAAAATCTCCTGGCTCCTTCTCTGCCCGAATTTCTTGTCATTTCCCCTCTCACCCACTCTGCTCCAGCCACACACGTCTCTTTGTTAATCCTTAAACATACCAAGCACAAGCTTCACAGCGTTTGACACGCTCTTCCCTAGGCTTATAGACATCTGGATGGGCGTGGCTCACTGCTTCAGGTCTCTACCCCTACTTCAGGGGACACCTTTCCTGACAATGTATAAAAATTATTATTTCCCTCAACGCCTGCACTCTCTTTCCCCAAGACCCCTTTTCTCTACAGCACTCATCGTCTTCTGGCACACTCTTTACCCATTTCTCTGTCTGCCCCAGGGGAATGCAAGCTCCATGAGAGAAGTTTTGCTCACTGCAGTGTCCCCACAGCCCAGAAAAGGGTCTGGCTCTCAGCCGGCACCAACTTTTCAGAGTGAGTAACTGTAGAAAAAGCCCTACTAGCAGCCCTACCATTGCATCGGTATGCTTGAACTACAACCAATCTTTCATTTTGTGTGTGTGTGAGGAATATTGGCCTTGAGCTAACATCTGTTGCCAATTTTCCTCTTTTTGTTTGAGGAAGATAGTCACTGAGTTAACATCTCTGCCAATATTCCTCTATTTTTTATGTGGGATGCTGCCACAGCATGGCTTGAAGAGCGGTGCTAGGTCTGCACCTGGGATCTGAATCTGCAAACCCCAGGCTGCCAAAGTGGAGTGCACGAACTTAACCACTACGCCACTGGGCCATCCACTAATCTTTAATTTTTTTTTAAGATGTGTATTTATTCTTTGGTTTTGTTGACTGCCTTTCCTATGTGGAACCACTTTATAGCAATGTCTTCCTGAAATTCCTTAATGATGCTGCATTTTAGGTTGTGTGTTCTCTTCCATTTAACAATCTAAAATTTTTATAATGGAAATATTACCTCCATTTTATACCTTTAAAAAGTATTAAGTCAAACAAGACTGGCCAATCAGCAGCATTTATTTAGAGGTTGGTCACTGCGCCATGAGACTGAACTAGACTCTTTGCTGAAAGAAGGAAATGTAACTCCTGCCCTCAGGGAGCTACAATCTCATGGCTATCCAACTCCCAAGTATGAAAAAAAATCTGACAGTTATCAACAATGTGCAAAAGAAAATGTATACATAAGTGCCGATTAGATGAGACACAATGGCTGAAAAGTTGTTTGAACTAAAATAATTCCTAGAAGTTGAGTGAAAAGCCAGGATTTAAAGAAAGAGACAAATTTTAATGGATACTCGCAAAAGGAAATGACAATACATGAGCATAACTTCAATAGTGACCTGGAGTCTACAAATGACACTACGAATTTGGTCTGTAGTCTCTCCTTTCTCAGTTATCTACTTTCTTCTGTGCTTTCCCTTAAATGTATCATACTCTATTTTGAATTCAGATGCTTCTATATATTAAACGACAGGGTCCAGCTACTTCATAAACTCCTTCTAACTCATCCTCAGGTCTCAACTGAAATACCATTTTCACAGGGAGGTTTTTTTCTAGTCACTTAATCTGAAATCTATGTGCCTTGTCATTCTCCATCTTGGCATTTCTTTCATAGCCCTTACCACAATTTATAACCATAAGTTTATTTGTGACCTTATCATCTGTCTTCCTTACTAGACTATACTACCTAGAGGCAAGGTGTTTGCATTATTTTTCATTACTGTATACATATTGCTTAGCACAGTGCCTAACACTTTATATATATTTGTTGAAATGGAATTAAATAGTACATATTTCTGTGAAGGCCAGAAATCCATATATAAAACTGATTCCAATGCCCAAAATGGTTTTATTTTAAATATTTACCAAATTGAAGTTGTGCTAACTTCAGATACATAGAAATGTGTATCCACACAACTATATACGCATACAGATATAAAGATATACACACATAATTCATATCCATGGTAATATTTGGAGCTTTACCTATGAAATTAATTTCAATTTGGATCAAATACTTCAATAATCTATTCAACAATATTTCAATAGGTTTTACAATAAACCTAATTTTTTCGTGAGAATCTTTAATCCATCCAAGGTAAGGAATATAATCCTGGATAGGAACGGGGGATGTGAGAGGAGGACGGTCAGAGCTGCTTCCAGTCCATACAAGGTGCCTTGGTGCAAATTAGAAAAAGGAGCCACATCGTCTGGGTAGACATGGCCATGCAGCAATAAACTCTGCTTGGTTAGTGGAGCCTGGGTAGGATTTCAGCTCCCATTAGCTGCCTCAGCCAGGTCTCCTGAATAGGGCATGGCAGTGGGTGCCACGAGGGTGTCAGTCCCAGAGGTGGCTGCTCCATGGTGGTGAGAGCAGAAGATGGCAACCTGGCCACCTTCATACGGCTCCATTCCTTGCTGAAAAAGACCAATTTCATTTGTCTGGATGACTTTGGTCGGGTAGGGGTCCCGTCTTCTGACCATTTCTGATGATGTAGCTGAAGAAGGAGCTCTCCCTGATGGAAGAAGAGCATTTTTCATGTTCAAGGGTGCAGATGGCTGTGCAGCCTGCAAGTGGGCTTTCAAGGTTCAGTCTTAGGAAATAATCCAGCGTTGATTCTTGAGTCCTATAAAATTATGCTGCCAAGCTGGCTGCAGGTGGGCTTTGCAATTTCCCTCTGCAAAAAATGAGTAAGAAGTCAGTTCACTTGTGTAACACTGCTCAGTGACTACTGGGAAATTCTACTAGTGGCACTGAGAATAAGCTCGGCTATTTCATCAGTGACCGGATTTATTGACTGTCATGACTAACAACAGATGGGATCAATTCTAGCTCCTGTGTATCAAGAAAGACCAAGTTTGTCTCATTTCAATAATCCCTTAGAAACTCTCTATCTCGAAACTTAGGGTCATAGGTTATAACCGCTGCATAATTTTTTAAAACCCAAACTAAGTTACCTTAAGTTACTCAAGATGAAGTTCTTAATCTTGAAATACAAACCATAAGGAAGGTCTGTTCCAAAACTACCAAGATGAGTTCATCACTTGGAATGGGAGTTCAAACCACTGAAATATAATTTTAAAAGGATTTTTATTTTGGAAAAAGAACATAAAACTGGTACTTGGGAATAAAGCCTTGCACAGCGGAAAGCAACTTAGACTGGGTTCCTGGGTCCTGGTTTTTAAACTATCTCACTAGATGAGATTGGGCTACTAATTTAATCTTGATGGGATTCATCTCGAGATCTGTTTACTAAATGAGAGTTTAAAGTCTTAAAGTCCTTATGGCTCTTTGATTTATTTTATATTAAAAGTCCTCAAAGCAGGAAGAATGTCAGATAAAGCAGTCTGTGGGATCAGAAGTAGCACTTGCAATCACGTGTATAAAAAGTCCTGTCTACACGACAGCCTCGGGGTGAAACGTTACGTATCACTGGGGTCCTACACTGAGCTCAGGACTGGACGAGACATCCCAGCAGATTCTTCTCAGCTCTTCTAATCGGTCACTTGTTTTGGGAAAAACCTCATCCCACTAGGATATCCAGGCCCAGGACGTGAAAGGGGCAGAAGCCTTATCTGGCCAGTGCGAGCATTTTAACAGTAATCAGTTTAACCAGCTCTCCACCTCACCATCACCAACTTTCACATTAGCTTGGTGAAACCTATGTCGCAGAAACGAAGCAAATCCAAATATGGCGAACATTCCTCCATTGCCAAAATGGGTAAACTGCCTTATCTCCTCTTCAAAACCCATCTACCAGAAAATCAGCTCCCCTGTTAAATACTCAAGCGGGCAGAAAGCACATTTTGCGCGCAAAACGATAGAGGTTTGTCCTGATGCCAGCTTGCTGGGATCCCGTAAACGTCAAGTGATCCCTCTTGATAACTTACAGATCTTTTTACAAACACTTTCCTTACGCAGACTTTGTCTAGCTGACGGAAAGGTCAATTTATTTAGGTAAGCGGGATACGTAGGGCATCCCGCTTCTGGACGACCACAAACCTGCTACTAATCCTTCCTCCAAAACTAACGCCTCTTATTTACACCCCTGGGGAAACGTCCCCGGGAATTTTTTTCTCTTTCCATTTAAAATGAACGCTGATTCCGCAGCCAGCTTCTTCTCCTGGCCTCCACCTGGGGCCAGGGAATCTGCCTTCCTGCGTTCCGGGGGTGAAAGGGGGGCACGCCAAAGGAGCCCGGCTGAGCTCCCGGGCACAGGTGGGGTCCCCAAGAGGGGCGCCCCAGCCCAGCCGCCCAGGCGGGGGCAAACCCTCCGGGAGGCATCCTCAGCCCCGACGCCCCACCCCATCCCACGCACACGCGCTCGTGCCGCTTCAGTAAGTAGCGTGCAGGACCTTAGGCAAGGATGCTACCTCTTCTCGAAACAGTCTTCCAGCCATCTCCACCTACTCAGCGGCTCGCAGCATCTGGGTTGTCCCCCCTCCTCTAAATGAGACCCCAAGGACGATCTTTACCGACTCGAACTTCACACTGAAAATCACCAGGGAACAGGGGGAGTCCGTGCGAACCAGGAGAGGGAAAGGGGCCGAAAAGCTCCTCCCGCCAACTCCAGCCCTCCCGATTCTTCCACCCCGAGGGCGAGGGGCGGGCCGGGGCCGGGGTAGGGGAGGCCCTGGAAGGGGCCCCTCCCTTCTCACCTCCCGCAGCCCACTCTTACTCACTTGCTCTCGGAGCCTCAGCTCGGCGCCCTGAGGCCGGAGTGTTGCGGAGGGGCTGCGGGCTGAAGAGCAGAGCCGGCGGGAAGCTCCTGGCCGCGCCCTCGCCCCCAGCCGGCCGGCGGGAGGACCGGGGCCGTGCGCGCCCCCCGCCGGGTCCCGCGCCCTCGAGGCTAGCTCCGTAGGGCTCGGCCGGCCCGCCCCTCCGTCCGGCGCCGCGGGCCGCGGCCCCTCCCCGCCGCATCCCGGAGGCCGGCGGCCTGGGGGACGCGCTCGCGCCGCGGCCGCCCCCTCCCCTCCCCCCAGTCCGGGCGGGGGCGCGCGAGAAGCGGTGACGTCAAGGGGCGCGCGGTGGCAGCACCTCCCCGCGCGCTAGTTAAAAAGAAGAAGAAAAGAGGGAACGAAACATGAGAGGCTGTGTGAGAAGCTGCAGCCGCCGGCAGAGAAGACCTCAGCATCATCTAGAGCCCAGCGCTGGCCCTGCCTCCGCCTGCCCCGCCGCCGCCGCCGTCGCCGTTTCTGTTCCTGCTACTGTCTCACCTAAACAACTCCCGTTACATGGACAAGTGAACCTCTGTGGCCGTCTTCTCCTCCTCTTCTTCCTCCTCCTCTTCCAACTCCTTCTCCTCCTCCCACTTGCCAGCCGCAGCAGAAAGCCCCTAACCCAGTTGACACTGGCACAACTGCAAGCGGTGTCATCCGCACAACTTTATCTCGCTCCTTGGGCTCCCCTAAGGCATTGGACCCATCGCCTCGTCTTTTATTTTTCGCAAAGTTGCATCGCTCTACATATTTTCGCCCCCGCCACCTCCCTCTGCCTCTCGAGCGTCCTGCCGCCCCGCAGCCTGCTCCTGGAGCTGCGCCCTAGTGCCCCTGCTGGGCAGTGGCGTTCCCCCCCATCCTCCCGCGCCCAGCCCCTGCCGCTCGGGGCAGACGATGCTGAAGATGCTCTCCTTTAAGCTGCTGCTGCTGGCCGTGGCTCTGGGCTTCTTTGAAGGAGATGCTAAGTTTGGGGAAAGAAGCGAAGGGAGCGGAGCGAGGAGAAGAAGGTGCCTGAATGGGAACCCCCCGAAGCGCCTGAAAAGGAGAGATAGGCGGATGATGTCCCAGCTGGAGCTGCTGAGTGGGGGAGAGATGCTGTGCGGTGCCTTCTACCCTCGGCTGTCCTGCTGCCTGCGGAGTGACAGCCCGGGGCTAGGGCGGCTGGATAACAAGGTAGGCACGCACCCGCCTCGCAGATACGAGATTGGCATGCTGGGTGGGTTCCCTGTGGCTCCGGCAATGCTGGTGGCCGTAAGAAGGGCAAAACTTGTTTGGGGAGTTCTTTTTGATAACTTTTGTAAAGCGCCAGCGTGATTCCGTTGTGTGTTCCTCTGGGGTGCGCAGATACCTCTCCCGCCCCCAAGAGTCCGCGGTCGGGATGCTGTGCAAAACTGCCTGTCTCAGAAAAGAGAGGCTTCTGCGGTACCCGCATTCTGGGCTGGGTAAATATTTTAAAAGAAGCACGATTAACAGTGTGTTTGGGATCTAATCGGGCATTGGCTGTGGTGAAACTGTAAATTAAGGTTGACTGTGGCTTCCGGTTTATTTTTCTAGGGTAAAAAGATTTGTGCAGTTTTCTCCACGTGCTCGGTTAGGGAGCGGATTGAATCGTAAAGGATGTTGAAGCATGGTTGGTTTATGATCCCCAGCCCCGTCGGAGGGGGTTGTCTTGCATTGCAATAGTTAAAGAGCGAAAAGGAACTCCTGGTACTCCCGTTAAAACCCCGAAAAACTAGCGAAAGATTTTGCTGGGGCGTATTTATCACGTAAAACTGAGACGATTCTCCGTCTCAGTGTGTAATGCTTTGTAACATTATATATTCAAGCTTCCAATGATAGTTGTCTAGGAAGAGCTCTAGAAACTTGTTTTAGGAGTAATGGCATTTATATTTTCCTTGTGTTAATCAGTTTAAACAAATATGAAAATAATGTTGGTTGAGTGAAAAGACAGGCTTATTTTTGAATTTGCAACATCTTTCTTGCCTTGGGGCGCAGTAATGTGTGCTATCTACTGTACTCAAGGAAAGACTGAGGGATCACGTCATTAACAATCACTGCACGTGAAATAAACAATCAGGTGTCTTTGCTCCCCCACCCCTTCCCCATTTTAGGTTTAATTAAGAATTCCTCTGTTACAACACTGCAGTTGTCAAGGTCTGAGAGACTTGGAAAACTTGTGCTTCAGTCTTGCTGGCCCAGGCATAATAAAAAAAAAAATACCCAGGCTGAATCTAATTTTTATGCTCAGTTCACGGTAGATTTCACTCTATTCTCATGTAAACAGCTCCTACGAATCAACATATGTGTCTGGGTGGTATCTCTCACTTTGTTTTGTAACAAAAAGCCATATTGCATCATTTAATTTGCTCAAGTCATGCAAATAGGAAAAAATCAATAGGACAAAAAGGGGTCGACTTATCCTCCTCCCCACTAAACTGCTGCCCACACACAGAGTCCTGTTGCTTATGGCAAAAGAATAACAACAACACCATTGTGTTTGTTAGTTGGTTCACTAATGGGTGAAACTAGAGAACATCATTCTCTTTCAGTCCCCAGCTCTGTCCAAATGTTCATGCCTTTTGAGGGAGCATTTGTCCAACTCGCTCTATTCCCAGATGAGTGAGAACTGTCTTGCTGCAGGTTTTCAGCTGCAACTCTCTCTTTATTCTTACCATATGCAGCAGTAGTCTGAGATTCAGAGAACAGATATTCCAGCGTTTTATTCCAAACAATGTCCTTAAGCTCCTGTGTTGTAATTGAATTAAATCTCAAAATAGCTACATTCGCATCATTTGCAGGGTTTTACCAGGAGCCCCAAAGAACCAGGAAATTCAGAGGAAGGTTTAGAAATATTTGCCATTAAGTTTCCCTGTGTGCAATGTATACCATGAGTATACCGATGATCTGCAGACCCCTGAACTTACAAGAACAGGAGGAATGAAAATTTTGTTCTTATCTAGATAGAGTGGGGAGCTAGGGGCGGGCGGTACTGAGGGGAGTTATAACCCTTAAGAGAAGTTATATAAAAATTTTTTTTAAAGAAATCATTCTTTAGGAAGCAATCTGCCACGTTAGCTATCCACATTCCTTTCCGTTTTACGTGCTTCCAATCTCCAACAAACCCCTACTCATTTGGAAAATGTGTCTGAATTAAATTTGGTACACTAGACTTTGCTGGTTCCATTACAAGTGGTTTATAAACCAACAATACTCAAATTGTTCAAAACAGAGATTTGATATAGCCCTGCATATGCATTTTTGACCTATATTAGTTCTCAGGTTTTAATAGTTTTTAAAACATGTTATTTTATAATAAACTTCAGTGTTTCCCTTTTTTCCCCTAAGCCTTCCTGGCTTATAATATATGTTAGGGTCTTATTTCATAATGTGTGTACAGGAGAGATGATGGCTATTTGAAAGGGCCCTTTTTTGTTTATGAAAAAAAAATTTTTCCCCAGAAAGCTGTCTGCAACTTTTCAGGAAACTATAGGAGTAGCTTTTTCCTGCGAGAAGAAACTTCAAAACAAATAGATAGTAGCAAACTAGGTAGGAATATTGAGCATGCTCAGCAGTGCAATTAAATGCAATTTCTGGACCAACACATTTTCTTTAATGTAATGAACTAGCATTGAGTTCAATTCTGTAGCCATGGTATTATGCTTTTATATTTTAATTTTTTGTATATTTTAAAAATTTTGTGTATTGTAACAAGATGGTTAACTACTATTATACATGAGTACTGCCACAATTTAGAAAGTTGTATTGTCTCAGCAGTATTTTTTGCAGCTCCTAAATACAACATGCTAAAAGAATCTAATTCCCATTAGCCAAATTGAATCCACAATCAACTGAAATACCCCCATTTCTAAAACTTAACTTGTAGCCACAGAGGCATAGAAGCTCTCTCTACCTTGGGTGGTTTCACAGCCGAAGCTGTCAAGGAATGGGTGAAAAGTAATTGTTTTCAAGTGTGCCCTTTTACAATCATTTGTTTGCTCTGGCTCTTTCAGGGACAAAGGCTATTGTCGAACACATCCAACTAAACAAATAACTCATCCTGGGGTCCCTTTAACAGCTGCCTTAGGACAATGATCTATTTACATATTAGCCTAAAATTGAAACTGAACTCTTTAATGACATAATCCAGCACCATAGTCCAGAGACGCATGTGTTCTACCCAACAGCTGAAGAACCTTGTAGGCATATGATTTTTAGAAATAACTTTTTGTGCACCAAGTGATCTTAAGGCGACATCTTAATATACTGTCATGTATTTTCTCCTTTTGTCCGCTCATCGGACCCATGTGGGTGCCTTTTTATCCTCTTTGTTTAGTTACTTGATAAATAAAGAGAAATACAGAAGGTCTCTGTCACCCATTTTACTGTTTGTTGATAAGCTATAGTTGTAGGGCACGCTTCCCCGTGTCTTCCAGGATTTATCTTACCTTTCTTCTATGGATTTTACTTTCATGTGGTGAAAGATTAAAGGATGACCTGCCAGATGTTATAAATTAGTCAGCAACAGCCACAATCATTACTAGGCATGCTGTAATAATGTTTCGAAGTTTTACATGATGTCCAAAGTATATTTAGTTTAAACCACTGTAATTTGATGGTTTCGTGTATGGCTTTTAAAAATCGAAACAGGAAATTAGCTTAAATTTCTTCTTAAGATTGATGACATTGTCAGACATAAAGTTAAGGACCTCTGTAGACACAGACACATAGGCAAAATAGAAGAAAAAATATCTTCCCCACACCAGGACTCATCTGTCTAAAACAGTGTTGCAGCTTGGACTGAGTCAGCTTAATTGACTTCAGTAAGACTATTGGTTCATTGAAACCAAAGCCAGAATGATGGCTCTATCTATCTTCAAATAGGTATTTACACTGCAGACCTCACACAGAGCAAAATGTTACCATCCTGCTGGGCCGGAACAGCATGAAACTTTACAAAGAATAATATTATACTTGATTTCAGATAATTTATTGAATCCTATTTCTAAAACTTTTGATGAGAGATCTTGTAGCCAGGACACATTCCAAAAATTGTAAAAGACAAAATTCTTTAGGCACTAAAATCAGGCTCTTCCTGGATAGCAGCTGGGAGAGTATATGGGGATCATTTTGTTTCAGCTATAAAAAGTGGGAGCGTGCATATTCTCCATAAAACCAAAGGTAATTACATTCCGGTTTTTCAGCCAGCAAAAGAGGTGGCTTCAGCATCCTGTAGCTGTTTTGTTCTTAGTGGACTGCTGTATGATAAACAAACCGAACAAAGTTAGACAGTATTAATATTGAATAGATCTGGTGAGGTCTGCCAGAGTATGGACAATAAAAGACATTTAAAACATTCTTGGAATGCAAATTCTAAGTGTCTGGTGTATGTTTCCTTTTAGAAAACCTTAACCATTTAAGCAATTGTTATTTAAGTAAATTGATAAAAATTAAAATGTAAATATAATTGTGATTAATAAAAACTTTTCTGAATATCATGAATAGTTACAACACATTGTGTGTGCATATATATATTTTTCCGAAATAGGGTAACTTCTGTTGGACTTTAAAGTACTACAATGGTGAAATTTTAGCATGCTTGTGTTCAATGATTTTTTTTAGTTGCCTTGCTCTTTCAGATCCAAATTTTGTGATCATCTAGATTACCTTTATCCTAAAAAAATAGAAGTCATACAATTTAGACAAATTAGAACCTCAACTTGTGAATGAAATGTTTGCTTTAAACAATGATCTAGAGTTTAAAATGTTAACTTCAGTTCATAGTTCTAAAGAAATAATTAAGCATAAATATAGTTATATAAACTGAGAAAAGGTATAAAATTCAACCCCATTCTAGTGTTTTTTAATATGAAAAATCAATGCTTGATTTAGATAGCACTACATTTCGTGTCTCAAATATTGTGCTGATTATTATCTTATATATTTATTAGAGGAGTTCCTAAAGTCAGTTTTTTAAAGTTAATACTAGACCTGGAGACCTATTTTATCTACCAGTTACTAATCTCAGTGAATCAGTAACTCCCAAATTGGTCTTACTGAAGTAAAAGACGTGATGCTGTATAAATAGGGATAAAACATGCAGTTTTTCATTAGAACTCACTAAATAGTAGACAAAAGCGCTTTTATTAAACTCTCGTGTTTATTCATGCATATAACATACCTGAGGAACTAGTTAGAAGGTTTTTCCTGGCTCTAATGAAATTAATAATAATAATTGGTCTTAAACCTGTTTTATTCGGCTTCAGATATTTTTATAGAACATGAAAGAGAGAGATTTCTCCTTTAGAAAACTCTCCCTGTGCAATACATAGATTGAAAATTAATTGATATTAGGAAAATATAACTTAAGTAACATTTTTGAGAACATAATATTAGGAATTTCAAGAGTGAAATAGATTTTCACCTAAAGCACAAATACGCTATGTCTTAAAAACTTCTCCTTTGCATACAGTTAGATAAAGGTGTTTTGGAGTTTCAAAGTTAAATATCAGTCAGTATACAACTTGAGGCTGAGTAAAGTGATAAAAGAGTTAAAGGATCTAAATATAATTGAGTTTAATTTTTCACACCTGAAAGACAGGTGCACGGATTTGATTTGCAAGAGTAAGAAGCGTTTTCATGCATCTCTCCCTCTGCTTTTCCATCCCAACGCAAGAGACTGGACTGTATCCTCATAAAGGCGTTCTGTATTCTGATAGGAGAATTCTTTTCAGACAACTGAATTGGCTAAATTATACTTTTCTACTTATGTGATTACAAGAAAATATAGCTAAACCTAACTTCACACCACTAAAGAAGTGTGTTTCTGATTTGTGGCTTTCAGATATTTTCTGTCACCAACAACACAGAGTGCGGGAAGTTACTGGAAGAAATCAAGTGTGCACTGTGCTCTCCACACTCCCAGAGCCTGTTCCACTCACCCGAGAGAGAAGCCTTGGAAAGAGACCTAGAACTTCCCCTGCTCTGCAAAGACTATTGCAAAGAATTCTTTTATACTTGCCGAGGCCACATTCCAGGTAAAAAAATGGATGAAGGAAATAAACTACTGCAGAAAATCCTTACAAGAGACCTGTTCTTCAATGCTTGCTTACAAGGGTGTAAAATTTATCTCGCCTTTCAAAATACCTGTTTTTACTTGATAATTAACCTTTCCAAATTTGTGACCTTTTATTGCTGCTGAAAGGATTACTGTCATTTCAGTCTACAAACGGTATGTTGTTTTGATGAAAGGTTTTGCATCTCTTGTTAAACGGATCATACAGTTGGTAGTCTTTACACACACTGGATTATCAGTACAAATTTCTTGTTGCTGTCTTCTTTACCCATTTGCATCAATGTTGAGACAGCCTCATCTTCTACACAGCGGATGTATAAATGCAGACTGTTCACTGACTTTTAAGGTATTTCCTTAAGTAAAGTAGGATTAGAAATCCGAAAACTAACACCTGACAAAGCACTTTCACATATAATGACTGATTTGCTCCTCAAAAATCCTGTGAAGTAAGTAGGGAATATGGGGTCGTCTCCATTTGACAGTTGAGGAAACGGAGCACAAGGAGAAGTGAAATGTTGTAACCAAAGTTGTGCAACGAGAAGGTGACAGGATCTACATAGAAGTTCTTATGCTACAGTGTCCCAGATATACCTGGTCACTATCATATTTTGGACCCTAATAAACATATAGATTCCTGGGCATTGATTAATTTTACTATCAAAAGTTTATAAACTCTGGTTATTATTGCTTTGGTTGGAAGAATCAACGTAGACGTAGAAAAGAATTTAATGAGATAGATTCTGTTTAGTTAGGCAAATCACACAGAAAGAAATCCACAGAAGCTAATTGTTTATAAAACTAAATAGTATTGAAGGAAAAGACAAGCTCTTTAAGAACTGTAGGACGCACTTGGAGAATTTTTTGTCACTGCTATACCCATTTTACTTTTCTCTCTGACCCAGAAAAGCATAGAATTTTTTTGTATTTTTTTATAGAGCTCTCTTAATAACCTAAGAAAACATTTTGACTAGGGTTGCTTGCTTCCTTTGGTGTACCATAACACATATCTAAACCCATTCAATGTGAAAATATTATTATTGTCTTTATAAACTACAGCCATGTTTCTAAGTCTTTCTTAAACCAGCTGTTTCTTCCTCTTTATCACATTCCCCAAAGTAAAGTAGAATAGGTCACAGTTGCCTAGATGGCCTGCCGAGAAGTGATAACAGATTAGGTCCCATAAAGGTTTGCTGCAGATTTCAGGTCTTGAAGGGTTGCCTTTACTGCTGTAAGTTGAAAGTGATACCAACATAGTATTTTTGTCTACCTTGATCTACTTGAGATAAATACAACTATGCTGGATTGAGGGACCTGTCTATGGGGGTCTTCATGTATCTGAAGTTATTTTAGCTTCCAAAACAAACAACAAAAAGTGATATCCAGTGAAAGAGAGAGCGCAGCAAACAGCTCAGGAGCCAGAACTGCAAGCACCTCGCTCCCCAGAACAACATATGTGGTGACGAATGACAAATTTATTTTTCTGCAAAGTTTGTATATATGTAAAACTGCTGAAGTGCATCAAGATGTCAAGTGCTTTTGGTGGCCACCCAGGCTGCCTTGAAAGATAACCAGATGAAAGCCCCACTCCAGTGGTGGATGGAGCAGCGAGGGGGCTTTCTAGGGACAGGCTAGCAGGCTTTAGCAACAAGCAAAGGGGGCTTCTCTGCATCCGTCAAATGCTAATAATCACTCTAAATGCTTGTCCCCAAAGTGAGCTGTAATAACACACTCTTTGTATTACTTCTGTTGATCAATTTGTTAGCCAGACTGATCCTTGGCATGTAGGTTCCCATTCCCTAAAGTATGATGAATATGATGGTAATCCTCCCCTCAGCCCTTGCCCCCAACACAGAAGCCTCTTTAAAGTTCTAGAACACTCATTTTGCAAATACTCATTTTTCAAAAGTTGCTCAAAAAGCAAATTTGTAATGTTTTTACCTTCTTAAGTCTACTTAATGGCATGGTTTACTTTCCTCTGAAGTTCAAAATTGTGAAAAACAGCTACTTTGTAGTTCTTTTTTATAAGAAACTAGTCAACATATCTTAACTAGCCTCATCTTTCTGCAAATCAAAAACTTGAAGAGGAGGTTACCCTAAGGGATGTATTTTGCTGAGAGAAGGCTAATGCTGAAAGGAGTTGGGAGACAGAAAATAATTCCAGAGACATCTTCATGTTTTCCCCCATGCCCACTACATAAAGAAATAAATGTATAAATGACTATCCCTTTGCTGTCCCGTCAAAGCTTTAAGAAAGCGCCAGTGGCTTTAGAATAAGTATCCCTGAAAGATAACTACTTTCTAGAAACTTTAATTCAGAAATATTTATGGTCTATTTACGCAAAAATGAGAAAAGTTAAAAATCAGTATAGTGAGGTTACACCAGTGTTTTAGTAATCAAAATATTCTCCAGTTGTGAATTTACTTAGGGAAGTAAATTCTTAAAACTTCTAAAAATACCAATGTTTCATTAAAAAGACACAGGAGCTCCTTGCTCAACACCACAGGTCTTTTCTTCTGCCTGAATTCTGATGGGCAGAGTAGATGCTTTGCTTTCTCTAAGTGGTAGCATAATACACTCTGTGGAAGGCATTTCAAGGGACATCTCTTGGCCTTGCTTCTTCCTTTACACTCATTATCATAATGATTTTTATCACTCAGACCGTCATCTCCTCAGCTGTAGGTTATTGTAGTGTGAAATGTCTGCATACAATTAGTTCAATTGGTTTAATCCTGTTGCTAATGAGGCCAAGGTCAAGGGTTTGATTCCACTGAGTTTCTCTAGTCCATAGCCACTCCTGACCCCAGTCAGATATCTTACATATGTGTCGTCTTAGTCCCCCGGAGAGCAGACCAGAAGGAAGGGAAGGACACATCCAAATTCAGTACCTCTGCTAGAAAATGTTCTCGAGTGTAGGCCTTACTGACAGTGGGTATTTTCAGTTTTTCCTTATCATGATGAACATCATATATAATGAGGAAAAATAACTTTTCTCCTCTATCATACATGCTGAGAGAAAAGCTAGAGCTTAGAGTACTGCACAGAGGATATTTATTTCCATGTCAGTATTTTATAGGGTGCTTTGTGGTATAGTAGGACCGGGTTCATAATCCAGGAGAATAGTTACGGGTCCAAGATGTTCGATAAATTATCAGGAGTAAAACAAACAAACAAAACAAAACAAAAACCAAACAGCTGCTGGAATGATCAGCATACCGCCATCGTTAGTAGACTTGATCATATTATGATGATCCAGGGTGAGCTAGACACCCACCTTCAGTAAAATGCTCTTCAATCTATTCTTCCAAGCAGAAGGGTGCCATTTAGTAAATTACATCTTCCCTGGCAATAAATGTTAGCCCAGTGTCCTGAAACCAGATCCCTTTTAGCTCTTCACAGCAAAATATGTCTTATTCATCACTGTCCCCCAAATTGAATTATTTAAGATAAAGTATTAATAAAAGTATTAGATATTCCCATTCAAGTATCATAATCATAAGAAAAATGCCCATGTTTTTGTGTAAAGGTCCTCTGAGTTGGCTCTCTCCTTCACACTTATTCATTTAGTCTAGATTCTGTGAAAAGCTAGGGGTAATTCATTGTTAACATTCTGGGTTTTTGTTTTGTTTTGTTTTTTCATTTGCTAAGAGAGCATAGTACCTCTGGAGCCACAGAGTTTATGAATCTGCCCTCATTAATCTTCAGATGTTCCACTTGAAAATGATTTCTCATTTCCTCATGTTCGTCCCCAGCTAATAATTCGTTGTAAAATGGAATCAGCCACCAGCATTGTTCATTAATTTCCCCTTCACATGGTATTGGTTTGCAGACTGTAATGCTAGAATACAGATCTTTTTTTTGAAAACGCAAACTCGAAATTTCTTCGGAATTGCACTTTGAAATTTTCCTGTGACCCTGCAGGCAAACATTACATTAAAACAAAATTTCTCATTTGCACGTTCAGTTATAAATATATCCAGAGTATGACAGTATTCCTGCATGCATAATATTGGCATGGAGATCTTGCCGCCTGATGGTAAATATATATATATCTCTCCAAAAAAAGATCTAGCCCCAAACTGTGAAAAGTTTGATTTAACAACTCAGTTTTCCTTCTCTTCTTTTTACCTCAAGCAGACTTGTTTAACACGCCTAGGCGATTTTCATCCATATGCTTAGACATTAAAGAATGAGGAATAAACTTATCTTTTGCCAACAGTGAATTGCTGAAGATGAGTAAATGCTGCTGCAGCCTTCATTCTGCTCCCCAATTTCTAATCCCTGAATTTTTTCAAAGAAAGATAACCTCCTTCCAGCTGCCTTGCCCCTCCCATGGAGCACCCTTCCCAGCTGCCAGGCCTCTTTTTTCTGTCCCCGCCCCCAACCCCCCCCCCGCCCCCAAACACACTCCCGTGGACATCTGCTCTTACTTGCCTGGTTCCCGAAGAGAAGATGTTTCCCAATAGCCTGGTTAGATATTGGCCTTGAAGAGTCTGTCTCAGAAATTTAGGGGTGATGCATTTCATCCAAAAGTTAAGTCAAGATTCTAAGACTGGTTTTAGGTATGAGGGGACCTACGTCAAGCTCACAGAAAATAAACTTTTGATCTTTTACGTTTGCTAGATAAGCTTCATTTGGTTGTCCCCAAATTCTTGTTCTTAGAAATCCTTGCAAACCTGCACCCGTTATACAATTTCTAAACTTCCACTCAGTTACTAGATGCCTTTATCACAAAATTGATG
This sequence comes from Equus asinus, assembly GCF_041296235.1. NCBI lineage: Eukaryota > Metazoa > Chordata > Mammalia > Perissodactyla > Equidae > Equus > Equus asinus. The sequence continues at coordinate 33,126,983 of NC_091792.1, forward strand.
GTACCATAATCTGATTTGTTAGGTAAAAATCAAAACATTAAACATAATTAAAGGATGAGGTGTAGGAAAAATTCACCTACATATTTGAAAATGGAGGCTGTATTATTAGCATCAATTCAGTGCTGGATCATTGCATAGTGAGTCAGTCATTTATTATAGCATATAATGACCTTGCAATATTCAATAGATTGATTATTCAATCATATGTGAGTGACAATATGGTAAGAATTGTAAAACGACCAAAACTGGTGCCTGATTGTCTATCTCTTTCTTGATTCTAAGTTGTCCTTCTTAGGAAGTTATTGGTACTGTAGGAAAAAAATGCTGCATGGTGATCAGATAAGTTTACAAGTGCAACATATGGTAATGGGGAAGCTTGAAAATAGAGTCAATGCAGTAATAAGATTAATGCTGAGTTTGTATCATGTGTATTTCAAATGAGCCTTTTAAAATATCCAATACAATATGATCTCACTTTTACTGCAATTCTTAAATTTTGGTTAAAAATGGAAATCCCAAGCCAAAAAACTGTTTTTCTTTCCTTTTATTTTTGTCTATATATTTCCCTAGCATATTCGTATAGTTTCTAAAAATTCTTTTCCTATATTTAATCTTTCAAATCGGGTTTTCTACTATGACACCAAGTATTTCTAATGAGTCTTTTTATGTTTTTTTAAAGGTTTCCTTCAAACTACTGCAGATGAGTTTTGCTTTTACTATGCAAGGAAAGATGGCGGGTTGTGCTTTCCAGATTTCCCAAGAAAACAGATCAGAGGACCAGCATCTAACTACTTGGATCAGATGGAAGAATATGACAAAGTGGAAGAGATGAGCAGGTTCATAAAGATAAATACTCGTTAATCTTAAAAAAAAAGCCCAAACTGACAAATCTTGTGGTTTTGACAGTCAATCAACTGTCTGTGCTTATGTCCAGCAGCTGTGTCCTCCAGATTTTTTTTTTCCTGGTAGTTTGCTTCTCTAAAATCATATTAGCTTAAATGCTTTTAATGTTTAGGCTACTAATCTTCTCTATGGCTCATAGGCTTCTCTATGATTCATGTGAATTTTATGAATATAGTTTTAAACTTGAATTTTATGATTGTTATTAACTTAGGTGCTGTGGAAATATTCAGCACAATTATTATTAGCAAATCAGGGTTTTATAAGTAGATCTTAGATCTTTCTCTCTGACTGTCTTTCTGTAAGGTTTAATTATTGTGAGTAAAGCTAATTTAATTATTGTCACTGGAAGATGAGATATTGAGCTTAGAAAATTTTAAAATACATACATGTTTTGATTCTCTCTTTTACTTTCTTAGAAGGCTCTTTTGTTTTTTTCCGTTGAAAAGAATGTAAAAAAATCATATTGTGACCTTGGGTTAGCAGCCCTTAATGAATATCAAAAACATTGATGCCTAGAGGAAATATATTTTGAAAAGGATGCTAAATGCATCCCTTACTTCCTTCATCTCAAGAAAAGCTTACTGGTTTTCTTTAATTTGTTTAGAAAGCACAAACACAACTGCTTCTGTATTCAGGAGGTTGTGAGTGGGCTGCGCCAGCCTGTCAGCGCCCTGCATAGTGGGGATGGCTCGCACCGTCTCTTCATTCTGGAAAAAGAAGGTTACGTGAAGATACTTACCCCTGAAGGAGAAATTTTCAAGGAGCCTTATTTGGACATTCACAAACTTGTTCAAAGTGGAATAAAGGTTGGCTTTTTAAATTTTATTTATCTTTGCTCTGGCTATGTTGATTTTGTTTTAGTGTTATCCTCACTGGAGGTATTTCTTTGTAATAAAAGAAGGAATATTTAAGGAGAAAATAAGGAGACAACATAAGGGAACAATAATTATGGCAACTGAATCGGGACAATGACATTAAATTTTTAATGTTATTTGGTGACTATTAACCAGTACAATCAGATTGATATTTTGACATGCTTTCCCCATGTAATTTGCACATTTAAAATAATTCTTGGTTTTATAAAGTATTTGTTTAAATATTGTTTAACAGGCATAATACTTAGAATTGTATATCAGCATTTGCTACTAGAAACAAAGAGGTCTTTTGGTTATTTTGGCACTTGCAAATCATTCTTTTACTGCATCTGTTTTTGAGTCTGTGTCATAAAAAATGCTCCTTTTACTGTGACTTCCTTGTACAATGTTTTTACAGGTAAGTCAAATATTTTTATCTATAATTGGCCATCTTTATAATATATAAGCACATCTATTGCCTTCTTTTTCAATTCTCCAATTGGAGTTCTCATATTAAATAATCTAGTAGGTATACAAATAAAATTATTTTGAAGTTTCTTTCACAAGAGGGTAACACAGTACAATATTAGCTGTACTAAGCCGTCAAGCAAATTGTCGCATTCTAAAATTCAGACACATTTAACAGCTCATGACTATTTTAGAATGAAACAAAATATCTGCATAATTTGGGAAGAACTGGTTATCTTTTTCATTTCTTGACTAGAAAAAAAAATCAAAGGAGGATTTCTACCCTTCTGCTTATATAGAAATAAACTCCTTCTTGCTTTGTTGAATTCTACTCAAAGGTAAGAACGTCAAAACCAGAAGAAACAAGTCAGAAAACATATAAATATATTCCTGATATGTATCTATTCAGTACCTACCATGTAAAATAATTAGAATGACTCAATTAGAATACAAGGAGTGCCTCATTGTTGGGACCACCCAACCTCAGGCTCATGTTTTGGCAGCATCACCAAGACATGCTGCCTAAGAGAAGTACCTTATGGTATTAATGGTCCTTTAAGGAAAAGGACTTTGGCATCAAGACACAGATCGTTTGGAAAATCTGTTTAACTCAGTATTTTCAACTTTCTCCCAATGAAAGTTTTCATTAGAATTCATGGCAAATAATCCAAAGTCTCTTAAAATGAAGCATTAGTGTTTTGCATATCAGAATTCAAGAAATACGTTCTGAACTGCGTTCTGCTAACTCACTGCCAGTGGTACCCAATGAGCAAAGAATAAAGATGCAGCAACAAGTGCATTACTCACCAGCAGTGTGTTTTTCTTAATTATGAAAGTGCAACATGCTCTCTATAAAAGAAAAGAAATTGGGGAAAGTATTTAAAAATTCATCACCTATAATCCTGTCAATGAAAGAATATCACTATTAACATTTTGATACACTTTCTTCCAGTTTTTATATTAAAATTAAATCAATTTTTCCTGACTATAAAGGTAATACAGGTCTCTATTAATATGTGGAAACACACCAGAAGAACATGTTTTCTTGTAGCTTTTTTCCTAAGAAACTTTAAAATAAAATTGAAATCAAGTCATATATATATCTTTTTAGCCTTCTTTTTTCACCTAACAATATGTTATAACTACATTACCAGATTTGGAAACTTTTCTCAAAAACTTAGTTTTTCTCTCTTTTGAGTGTTCCATTTCCTTATTATGAGACATTTAGGATAACTGCAGTGTTTTTATCATTGTAAATTGTGTTATTTATCATTCTTGTATATATTCTTTAATCTGATCATAGATGACTTCCTTAAAATTCATTCATAGAAAGACCATCACTGAGTTGAAGGAAGTACACCATGATATACATTGCTAATTTGCTCTAAAATATAATATATTTTCAAGTATTTGAGATAATAATATATGATTTTCAAATATTATTTTAGTAAAAATGTTGGTATTAAAAAGATATAAATGTAGGTGAAAGAAATGGGCTTAGAATACTTGAAAATTTTGTTGTGAGAAACTGGTGTTCTTATTTCTACTTCAATTTAACTGCCAAAAGAATGTCTCCTTTTCAATTAGAGTGACTTCAGAATCCCTCTCTTTTAATTTATGCCCATTCATTGGGATATGGAATGAAAGTTTATCTTCTCTGGCATTGAGACGTTTCATCATGCAATAAAGTTGTACAGACCAAGTTATGACAATGCCATGTTCTGCAGGCCTCTAGAAATTCTGCAGAACCCCTTTGACCCTGCTTTCCCAGGAGAGCTCCAGGGCTGCTGGGGCTTGAAATAAACTCCAAAATCCATTGTTCTACAGATGTGGAATACATGATTCTACAGATGTAGAGTTACAGAATATGACATGTTTTGAAGTGCATTATTTTGAATTCCCTTAGTATTTGGCACTAGGGATCAATAAGGTAGGAATCCATCACATGGATATTTGAGCGTATACCGTGTAGTGAATAACAAGACCACATCCTTATCCCCCAAGTAGGTTCTACTATAACTGGCCTTTATCTCAGTCTCCATGGAACTCCTGTCACAAGTCATGGATTGAAAGTGTTAGAAGAGGCTACTGTTGGTGTGGTGGGGCAGATGCCAACACATTCATGAGTTGACCGTTCCATTAATTTTTGGGGTGTGCCCCTCAGAGACTTCTGAAGTCAAAATACTTTCACAGCAATTTCACAGTAATTTTTTCAACCTTCTTGATATATGAATAGATAGTGTGTTCATGGCAACATTCTATGTTTGTTAATCATTTTGCATAAATAATGCAAATAGGAGTTTTCATAAATTATCATGTATATTACTTATTCTCTATTCTTTGTTTGAAAATCCTAAGAGAAGGAAAAAAGCTATTTTAACAGACCAAAGTATTGATTGCAATACTGAGATAATAGAATTAATAATGTATACTAAACCTAACCTTCATATCTTTGAAATGAAAACAAGACAAACCACAGTGACAGTCCCCCACAATATTAATTAATGACCAGTATGAGTATATTACATCAGACATAAAGATGAATTCCTGATTATTAGAGTTTCTAAAGGCTAGTGCTGGCTATAAGGGAATCTAGATTTCCTTTTCTGCTAATTGTCAATTAAGAATTGACGGTGATTTCTGTCACATGGTAAAGGACTGACCTTTTTGTGGCAGGGAGCTGGATTTCGTTGAGCTCCTTAAACCTCAACCAGCTCTGCTTCTTATAGCGACCATCAAAGAGCCAGTCATTCAGGGAACTTGGACAACTCCTCCCTAAATGGGTCCTGACTGAAACTAAAAATATAACGTCTTGTTTTTAAACACCCAGATTGTGCTACTTATATTGTAGGAGATTTCAGTATCCTGTGAGCATAACTGTCTACGTTTACTAAGCAAAACTTATATGCAAAAATGCAAAGCACAAAAAGTAAGGAATTGACTTGTTTTTGCTATAAGAAATAAATCGTGGAGTTGGATTAATGGAATAAATTCTGTGCCATATGAATTAAAGCTGTCATTCCATTAAGGAAGAGATGATGCCATTCACAACAGCTCAAATCCTAGAAGACTGAGCTTTGTGAAGTTGCCAAGTAAAGAATGAGTCAGAAATATGTTTTAAAAATATGTAGTGATTTGAGAGATGTCTGGCAATAGTGCATTGTACAAGCTAACCACTAATACCGACACTGTAAAGAATGGCTCAGGTGTCCAACTGGTGAGCAGACTCTCAATTAATCTTCATTTTGTGTGTATGTATGGGGCGGAGGTTGCATGTACATTGTTTGTTGCTGCTGTTGTTTTATCCCAAAGAGAGAAATTCCAAGATACTGGTGATTTGAAATCTTTCAGTTGAGCTTATATCTGAATTTTGAATCAGAACTTCTGGCAAGTGCTAGAACCAGCTTCATCTATTTCATCTATCTGAAGTCCTTGGGAATGATAGCCCAGAGGTTCTCAAGAATGGCTGCACAGTATAATTGCCTGGGAACTTCAAAAAGTTCCATGGCCCAAATTAAACCAGAATATCTGGGGTTGGGATCCAGGCATTGGTATGTTTTTATAGCTTCTCCAGGTGTGATTTCAATGTGTAGCCAATTTGAAAACCACTGGTCTAAACTAAGCCAGCCCCTGGGTCAGTTAGACGTTGAATGAGACATGTTTGTCTCTACCCACTGTGTGCCCAAGTCCTGTTACTGAATGACCACTGGGAGCAAATGATTGGACACCAGTTGTCATTTGTCGTGTACCTTTTCTTATTTACTTGGCCCACGCATATTACTTGCGTACTTGGAGAGAGGAGAGAGTTAACTCTCGCAACATGTAAGATTCTTGATATAAAGTTTTGAAAAATGATATTTAAAAATCTTAACAACTAATTCTAACTGGACAATTGCTTTACCCATTAAATTTTTGTTGACTTGGGGTTGTTGTTTTTTTGGGTTTTTTTTGAATCTAGTATTCAGCTAGTTGGCAAAACTTACCATTTTGTTCCAAAAATATGTAGTTTGCTATTAGATCTGAAAACTCTTGTAAAAAATGACAAGGACACCAGAAGTTACTCTAGTGTAATTTTACTAACTTCCCCTGACTCCCAAAGATCTGAAAGTCAGTCTTGGCTTTGCATATGTGCAGCAGTAGAGACAAGCCTGCACCTGTCACCTACAGGGTGGCCTGTCAAGGAAACCAACAAGCACCGTTCTCTGCCACTCAGTTATCATGACCAATGAGAGGACGGAGGGCTCACAGCCGCAGCAGCCCTTTCGGCTTGCAGTGTGCAGGAGACAAAGCTGAAAGACTTGTCTATCATTGGAACAAGTGTGACTGGACTCCTGTCCCTCTCTATCTACTTGGATCCTCATTTCAAAAGATGCTTTTCGAAGCAGTCCTTTTACTGGAGGAGGAGAGGACGTAAGGCTGAAAGCTGCCGATTGTCCGGGTGACTGAGCCCATTGAGGTGGGGCTCTTGAGAGACAGCGACCCGGGCACCCGGGAGCCACAAGAGCATGTGGAGAAGGACGCAGGGTGCGCCGGGGCAAGCCCTCACAGGGCAGCCTCTGATTTCACATGCTTGTAAATCACACGCATAATTATGAGCATCGAAAGTTTAGTGAAATCCAAGTGCTCGTCAACCCGTTGGAGCTGATGTCCTACTTTTCTGAAGTTTGTCACAGACCTAACTTTTCACATTTTCCTCTCTTTAATCTGTGATCTTATAGCAGCCCATGAAATGTTAGTGTATTTTTTGTTCGAGTGAAATGAGTCAGAGTGGATGAGAGAAGCAATTTACTTTTCAAAAGTAGTATTGGAAACATAGCGTGCACACATATACATATGGTGATGATTCGGCCGTGTATCAAATCCCTCCTGAGGAAAACTGTTAGAACTCTGCTTTTAAGCATGCTTTAGTTTGGAAGAAAGCATGTGTTGAGCTGAAAGAAAGCAGCAAAATGTATTTAGTAAATATTACAATAGAAGATTCACTATTTGGAATATTTTTGTATACTTGACATTGTAAAGATTTTTGACCTATCAGATTACTGCATTAGACATTAGTAAACCTCAACTAAGAGAGAATTTCTATAGTGGTGGAAATAACCATTAGATAAATTCATTCTAAAAGTGGTAGAGAACTAATTGAATAGTCTTCTCCAACACAAAAACTTTAAAATGCCTTTCTTTTTTGGTAGTTTAAAATTCTGGATCCAAACTGTTAAGTTAGAATGTTAACAAAACGTCAATCTGAAAGTAAAATTTTTGACTACAGTTATTTTTTCTATCAAGGTAGGAATGATACAGTATTGAACCCAACTCTCTTTATTTTATTGAGTGTTGCTGACACTTTACGTCAAAATGCCCTGTATGCTCTAAAAATTTTGTTTTTCATTTTTAAAGAAATTTAATCTCATTGTAAACCTACTGTAGATGTCCACAGAGAATTTATTTTTTGTAAAGCAAAAAGTCCCTTGGTCATGTGAAATAATCTCAGTGTAATTTTCTGTTTGGTTAGATCAGTTTTCATTTCCGGTGTTCTTATTTCTTTATTTTGGCATTTGCCATTCTCTTGATAAAACATTTTAGTAAATATAAATGTGCATAGATATAGTAGCTGCCAGTATAAGCCCATTTAATCTATAACTTATTTTTCCTCACACTGCATGTTTTTACTGGAGTGGTGTATGCGATGTCCCTCCAGTTGAGTAGAGAAAGGCCTGCCTTCTATATTTGAGGCCCCATAAGTCACAGCTGAGGCGAGGAAAGTTTTCACATTAATGTCTTTATATTTATCTAAGATTTGAAGAGTGGAAGAAATAGAGCCTATAAATCTCAGAAGTCCTATGGTAATCATTTAAAACAAGATAAAAACTAAGAAGTCCAGACTCTAGAGAAGGGCTCTGCCCCCTTTCAAAAGCATCCATCTGAATGTGGCCCCCACCACCTCGCTGTATCTGCCTAGAAAGAAGAAAGAGAAGAGCTATTGGGGATATCAGTTGGTATTGCTTTCCAGTGGCTGTATTATCTACTAGAAAGGAAATAGTGGGCATCACAAAACTATCTCTAAGTGGTAGAAGGTAGTACAGCACTCTCTTTTAGAGACATTCAATAGCTCTTCTTTCCCAATACTGTGGTCTTCAAGCAAGCCATGTTGTTAGCAAGAATACTCTGGTCTTCTTTCTTGCTAATCATAGCCACCATTTTTTTAAGCACTTACTTGGCTGAGCCATTACATAGATTACCTCTGTCATCCTTACAGTAACAATATGAGGCAGGTATTAATATCCCATTTCACGGATGAAGAGCCTGAGGCCTGGAAGTTAAGTAAACTGCCCAAGATAACACAGCTAGCAAGTCTCAGAGCTGGATTTCCAAGGCAGTTGTCTGTTGCCATGCTCTCAACCACAGTGCTCTGCTGCTGTATGCTTCTGATCAGCGGCACCGCCTAGGAGGAAAAACCGGGGACCTGTTCAAGAAAAAGAGATTGGTGACGGTGGGTGTTATCGCCCTCCGTGCAGCTCATCCTGGCTGGCAGGACAGTGAAGCTGAGGGCCTAGGCCTAGCGACAAGCTTACAGACTTGGGTTCCAGTTACTGCACCCACACCGTTTGCTGGTTGTTTGGCTCTGGGCAAGATATTTAACCTCTCTAGACCTGGTTTCTTCATCTGCAGAGATAATAAGGTTGCACCTAACACTTTGCATGCACGATGTCACCAGAATCTGAAGTCCTTTGTAAGCATTAGCTGTTATCATCATCCATCATACTAACATGAAAAGGGGGTGAAGCCCCCAGAATGACTCACAAGCTGCAGGGGCTAGTGGTGACTCTACTCTCTGGTATTTAACAGCCCCCTTAGTATGGGATTGGATGATAATTTATGAAAATTCTCTGGTAGTGTGAGCATTATTCCCACCAAAACTGTATGGCAGTCCCATGGAAACAAAGGTATAATGATGTATGTGTGTGGGTTTTCTTTAATTCAAAAAGGTAAACCTAGAATATATTTTAATTTAAATGTATAACTAGAGAAAGACAGCACCTTCGTTTATACAGCATCACCTTTTGACATTGGGTGTATGGCATTGCTACCTACCTCATTATGCAGAAGCCCCCAGTTCTGGAGTTTCTCAGAGCATATGCCTCACGATGATGAAACACAGAGCAGCTGACCCATGAGTAGGCAGCAGCTTTTCATCAGAACTTTCTTGCTTTCATAGTAGTTTTTCTCAACCTGGATATTAGAGTAATGTAGGTCTTTTTGTGTGTTTATTTTGGAACATGGTTTGTGTCAATCTGCCATAGAGTTAATAAATTGTAGGATTTGCAAAGGAAATATACTGGGACTGAAAACTAAGAAGGCACATATTTTTGCCCACTAGTAACTATTGCTCAAAGCACAGATCTAGAATCTCAGGATTTGGGAGGGGAGCAATTGGGCAAAGTTGCTATAAAATTAACATGTAATGTCATGATACAGACAGTGTATTACTCAACAAAGTTTTTTTTTAAAAAAAAGAACAGATCAGTAAATTGTACCATGAAGTCAAGGAAGAGAGGACTTTAGAAGAAAGTTTCAAAGTTTCGGCAACCACTACCAGTCTATCAGTGAAATGTGCTGAGATCAGGTGCAAGAATATATAAATGGAATGATCTCAGCTACCTCCCTCTCAGACCCCAGGCTTCAAGAGACACTTTTCCTGTCACGTTAACTCAATATTTTACAGAAAGTTTCCTAAATCTCTGAGCATGACTGCCCTTTGGTTTGTGTCTAACTTCCTAAGACCAATTTGAGGAGTTTGTTATCTATACGTTTCTTTCGTTTATATATTTATATAATCAATATATAAAGATAATTATTTATACATATATAATATTTATATATAATAAATATGTTATCAATTACTACAATACATCTTAATGCATTTGTTGGTAATACTCATCAGTTGACATTTAGTTATTTTAAACTCTGTGATTATATTGAACTATTACAACATCAAGGTGGCCAGAACTGGGGACATTTCTAAAGTGTTTTTAAAAACTAGATCACTGCCTAGAAATTAAAATCATCTTTGGACTTTCCAATCAAAATATGCTTTGAAAAATAAGGTGCTATTTATCAAGACTATTCTGTAATGTGTTGTAATGAGAAAAGCTTGAAAAAAAATCTTCTTTCTAAATCGTGTAATTTTCTATCCCAGCTTGACTTTGTGATACCAGGTGACAGTGCATATGGTCACAGTGGCTCTCAGGAATTACCATCAAAAGGGAGGTAAAATTTGAATCCTTTTTCTAGTGAATTTCTTTTTACTCTATCAGGGCATGCCATATACAATTTAATTTTAAATTCATCCATCCATTCATTTTAAAATGTTGTACAAGTCCATAGGCCTAAACTTCAAATCACAGAAAATCTATAAAAAATAATTATTTGCTTAAGATAAAATATATGCTAGTTACTCTATCACACATATATATATTAGAACAAGAACAGAGAGAACATCAATGAATTTGATCTAAACTAATTCCATCATTGCTTGTAGTCAAAATTATTTAATCTGATTGTAGAACTAAATAACTAAATAAACTAAAGCTAATAAAAAAATAAATCATTATGACAAAGGATCTTAAAGGTTTATATATTGCCACAAAATTCTTGACAAAAGAACATTTCTTTCAAATATTCAAGTATTGAATATTCTGGCTTTCTCTTTACGAGTAACTTAATTCTTTACCTTTTTAAAAAAATATTCTAATAAGCTGTTTCTAAACCAGCCTCTTATCCTAAAGCACCTTTGATCCAAATGGATCATGAACTTAAATAGAATGACATCTGTCCTCCGGCTATTTCTAGATAGGGAAAACACATCTGTTCTAAGAACCCGCAGCCAACAGTGTGAAACTGTTCAGAAGAGATGCTTATAAAAGGAAAAGACTGTGTATCCAGGGTGAATGGAAAATGCTTGGAGTTGGAAAAAAATTAGGAAAGCACTGCTCTTAAGAGGATAAAAAGATAACCAAATTTAATTCCCGTTAAATTCTTAGCCTTTCTGTGAAAGATTTGGTGCTGAGTCTCCCACAGTGCAAACAGCTTTGTGGAGGGATGTGAACACACCTGTTCAGGAAAAGTGAAACAAAACTTGAACTGACTTCCCTCCACACACAGGTCACCAAACATCTGTCATAAGTTATCAATTACCAGCTTAGACTGGACTCCAGCCTGTGACCTGAGGTTGAGAAAGCCACGTAGCTCATTCTCTCTTACCCAGTCTGTGGTTTTTTTCCCTGTACCACCATTAAAGCTTCTGTTTAAATCTCCAGGGGTTTGGAAGATCAGGTTGACCTCATGACATTAATAATGGATTTACGCCCAGGGTTTCTATGCACATCACCCTGCGGCTGATGTTAGGATATTGTGACTTGCAGTAACGGAGCCAGCTCAAGAAAGATTTACCCAATAGTTGGCATAGTTCCTTAATTGCGCAAGTTTCTTAATTGCAACTTAAAGACAGTGTCTCCTTGTCTAAGGAAGGTTGTGTATGTGTGTGTGTGTGTGTGTGTGTGTGTCTATTTTAAGATTCTGGCTTTGGTAAAATGTCAATACATATAAAACTTCTGCACAAAAACAAGGAAGAAGTCTTATGGGTGTGGCTGCCAAGGTGAGCTTCTTCCCTTGTAAATAATTAATTATTAGAGGTACTACTAAGTAAAACTTTGGGTGACAGCATCAGTTGTCAACATCTTTGATCCCTAATGTGTCAAGGTCCTATACTATCCCACCTCAGTTGGGTGTGTGTGAGAAATGATCGCTGCATGGCTGTAGCTCTCACCCACTGCCAAGAGAACGACACCAGTTTGCCAGTGATGTGTGACTTGGAGCGATCTGCTTTACCTTCTGGGATCTCTGCGTCCTGATCTTTGAAATCAGAAGACGAGGCTAAATGATACCTTAGGTCCTTTCTAACTCTAGAATTCTGTGAAATAGAAAGGAGTGTAAGTCTCCAACTGTTTCCAGGAGAATCATGGTAAGGAAAGGGGTCAGTGTGACTCAGGCACTGGAAACGCCCTGAGTGCCCAGGCTCAGAGTGGGGCGCTTACTTTGCTTTATTCTGATTATTTTTTTCCTTAGTACTGATATAGAAACCCAGTCAGTGTCCCCCTGCGCACCCTGCCACATTACAAATAGGTGCACTCACCTTTCTATATGGTCACCATTGCTCCAGTTAAACTTTTAAAAGCTGAGTAACTCAGCATGAAGTGAGACTTCAGGTTTCAGTGAACAGCAGGATCATGTCTTTAACGTGTGGGGATCACAGGGTGATAAGTTTTCAAACCTGGGTTTGAAGGTGAAGATACACCATGACCTTGAAGTGGGCAGGCGTGGTGTGTTAGCGGGGAGACCAGTATAAAGCTGAGTGAAGGAAGAGGAGAATAATTTTAGGAAATAAAGTATTGGAATTGAGCATCTCCGAGTTGGTGGGGTGTGCATCGCCCCAGTGTGCATCAGATAATGTAGCACCTTACGTGTTCTACTAAGGTCTTTGGCTTTTACTCTGAGTTTAATAGGAATCATTGGAGGATTTTGAACAGAAGAGTGACGTGATCTGACTTCAGCTTTTTAACCAAGATCAATAGCAGCCATGTAGAGGGTAGATTAGTTGAGGCAAGAGTGGAAGCAGGGATATAGGGAAGAGTTCTGACTTCTAGTCCAGCTCTGCTATGAATGTGCTTTGTGCCTGGGGTCCAGTCATTGACCAGTTGAGCTCAACTTTTGAGGATAAAGTGAGAGGATCAATAATAGCTGAGGTTCCTTTCAGGTCCAACTTTCAGTGGGTTAATATTTGTGGTAGAAGTTTACCTTATTAAACGTAAGCATTTGTACACATGGTGTTTACTGAATTTGTACCTTCTTTCCCATAAAGTGCAAATTTTGAAACTCAGTACCTTAGCCGCACAGGACATTTAATGGGTTCTGGTGAAAGGGTGTAAATTACAGGAAAATATCAATTGTGGTAGTACAAAGAAGAGGGCTCATTCTGTACCAGTTGTAAACAATAATTCATGAAAATGGTAACCACAACTAAAGACTACTTGTGTATACACACACCCCCCCCCCCCAAACGTTCCTCCTTGGGAAATGCACATTTAAATAGAGAAAGAGGATCAGGTAATTATTTTTTAAAAGGATAATTACACTTGGATTTAGATAAGAGGCCAAAATCAACATATCCTAAAGTCAGAGAGGATTAAAATGATGTCAGAATACAAAACTATGGACCTCTAATAAGGTAGATATGCATATGTTGTTGTAGGGAATTTCTAACTATTTAAAGCATAAAATAATAATCTTACTTATAAAATACCAACAATTCATTCAAAAATAGAATATTCCCAGATATCCTCAGTGCGTTTCTTCTTTGTTGTGGGCAATGGAACCTCATTTAACTAATCAGTCTTTCAGGCTATAAATTAAGCTGGCAAAAAACCATCTCCTTTTCTACCTGCATGTGAGTCCACAAAAGTTAATTTGGTTGTGGAGAGAGTAAACTAGATGTGAAAAATTGAAAAAGGAAAGAGGTTAATGCTTGATCATTTTACTTGCACATGTAAGGATTTCTGTGCTCTGTGTTTCCTTGAGAGAAATCCCATGGTGCCAATTAACCTAACTTATTCCAAAACAATTCTCTGTTTGGAAAGAATAATTTTCATTGTGGGTGTTCCTTGAAATTGTATGCCTCATCCCCTGTTATTACCAAGAAGTACCAGCTTCGTTTCCATGCACTGTATAGATTAGAGCCGTCTCCCACACACAGTGTCAGATAATCTGTTTTAATTTTATCCAATGCACACATATTTTAACCTTTAGTAATTTTTTTCAATGTGGAAAAGTCATCTCTACCTAATGTGAAACCAAATATTTCATGTCAAAATTATCAAAAACACTAAAAGCAGGAGATTTGTTTTAATCAGGAAATAGCTTTTCTTGCAACAATTTTAAAATAAGTCCAGTTTCTTGGCTTGGTTTAAATAGTATCTTCATTTTTCTTTGAAATAATGTGAATGCCTTTTTCCTCCAGTGTGAGACAAAACTGGACTAGAAAAGACTGAAAAGGATTTAACTAACATGGGAAATGCATTCCCCGTTTTATTAGGCTGTGCTGTCTATTCGGATTTCTGGAGTATTTTTTTAAAACCTAATAAATCAATTAACCAATATTCATTCTAAGATTTAATTTGGTGAATAGAATATATGTGCTTTTCATCAGGGCACACATCTTTTTTAAGTCTGAAACCACCACACACAAAGAATTTAATTCTGACAGACATTTGTTCTCAGCATAAATACTTTAGGGCCAATAGTTGTCCCCACTTAATCATGCTGCTTAAAAGTGAATTCCAGAAGACTTGAGGCCCCAAATGACCCTGGTAAGGTGAGTTGTCAGTAAATTACTTTTATGATGTGCCCTAGGGAAGCAGGTCTGCTAGAAACTTGGTAGGGAGCTGGCCCCCTCTTGCCTGTAGGGGGATGACCTTTAACTTTATCTAACCTCTGCATTTCTAATTCTAAATTTCTGGGAGGCATTTAGTCACATTGTTGGATAGTCGGATATCATATTAAAAGAGAGACCTCTCCTGTGCCCGTAAGATAGTTTTAGCCACACGTTTGTCATTAAACTTCAAGATGAAGCATGCCAGTAAGCTTTTTATTTCTATAATTTAATTTCTAATACCAAACATTTCATGAGTTGAAATATAAATGAGTTCAAAACAGATTCATAGTTAAATTATAACTGCCTTGGGTGACATTTGGAAAACACAGTAGAAAATGTAATCCCTGTAATTTTGCTAATTTGAATTTATTGTGGCACTTGAAAATTGGTGAGAGCCATTAAAGATGAATGAAGATATTGCATCAGAATGCATTTATTTTTTTCACAAAATATTAAGTTATTGAAAACAAGTCTTGTCAATTTTTTTGTTGTCTCCATACGAGAAAGCTTTTATTGTGCTTTTTGAGGATTATAATGTACATTGAAATTATCAAACATACAAATTTAAATTTGGTTTTGGATGACAACAATATACCCTTATTTGGCTATATTATACTGAAAACATTGGGAACTAATGCTTTTTTACAACATATGAAATGCAAAGAGATCATTAATTTCCCATTAATGATCAGGGCATAACTTAGGTAGACCCAGATGTTTATGTTTTAGTTCCATGAATGTCTAATTTTTCTTCTTTTCCCGTTAGTTTTGGATGACATTGAATGGGCCATATTTTTAATCCTTTCCTAAAGTATCTCATTGCTCAGTTTTATTGTCTGTAAGTACATTATATGATTTAAAAATATGTGTATATGTACATATTTACATACGTATACTAGAGGACTGTGTGGCTTTACACATTGCCAAAGATAAGCTTTTCAAAACAATTACACACCTGATTTTTAATCAGACAATGTTTAGGTATATAAATGCGTAGACTAAATGTAGAATATTTCTATAATCTCTTTGATTTATATTTCAGATTGTAGCATAAGCAAAGACAAACAGTTTAAGCTTTGCATATGATATCAACTCTTTGAGGAGATCAACAATATGCAGTTGTAGAAGCAATTAGTGTAACTTCAGTAATTTTTTAGTGGGGAAGAGAAGAGATCAGCAAATTCTTTCCTATAAACCAAAGGTTCTGGCTCAAGAGTGTATATAAACAAGATGTAAGTTTTAAATATAGCTTAAATGCCACCCAGGAGAGAAACTCAATGGTAAAAGAGTTGCCAGCAGACATGGAGCAATCTTTAAATGAGGGAGAAAATATTAAATTGGTGACACTAATGTTCGGAGTACCCAGGCATGTGCTTCCAAAAACTTCAGCACAGAAGATCCTCTTACCCCCATCCCCCCTCAGTTGTTTATCTTTGGATCTGGGAGATATAATAACAGTAAAGCAGAATGTAGATGTAATTCCTTGATGACCCTAAGAAGATTTTACTTGAGAAAATGACAATCAAACTCACAATTTTGAAACGAATTTAGAAACAATAGTTAAGAGTAAAATAAATGACACATCAGGACACTAATATTCTAAGGATCTTTGGCTGTTTCCTAATTGTAATCCTACCAAAAGCATTTGTGTGTCCTCATGTACACTCCTGGTGAGATATTACTAGGTGGTTTTTGTTTGTGTGTTTGTTTTTGTTTTGTTTTGTCAAAAATTCCACGTGAAAGTGTCTTGATGGTTTTAACGATTACAGCCGGTTCTACATTATCATTGTCTGGAAACTTGCTGTTCAATTACCAGTAGAAGTAAACATGGATCAGAAGATACATTCGTAATATGTGTTAGATGCTGAACAGGGCCCATCTCTGGAGCCGTCTCTGGAATCCAACCCAAAACACAGGACCTCGAGTGTGGAAGGTAGTTCGCCAAGGGATAATCAGTGCTCTGCCCATAGGGCTGGATGGTGAGCAGGAAAAGCAACAGGGATATGAGAAACTCAGATCTGGTGAGGGAGAGGAAACAGAATAAATGACGTGGTACATGCTATAATCAAAGTACAGCAAAAGTCTGGGAAATTTCAGAGGAAAAGACAGGTAACTTCATCCATCTGAGGATGGTGGCGCTTCACATAGAGAATGACTCTTATAGGGCATGGACAGAAAAGAGGGGAGAGTCTTTCATGCAGGAAACATCATGATGGGATTGAGATCAGGCTAGACATGTAAACTGAGGCAAAAGACAGTAGCCGTAAAGAGTCTTAGATACTCAGCTAGGGAGTCTGAGTTTCTTTCTCTGATAGAGAGCAAGGACGGTGATGGCCAGCCCCCAGTGATGTCAGGCTCCTGTGTAACTAGTTGGCTTCTTCAGGCTGCTGTGACTGCCCTACTTCCCCTTGTGGGGGATTTGGGAGCTTCTCCTTGTCTGGAAGACAAGGCAGCTTAAGAAATGAGTCTAGAAAGAAGTGAAAAAAGAATGCAAAGGGAGAGGATCTTAGGAAGAACAGAAACTCAATTCAAATGGGCTTAATCATAAAACAAAACAAAACAACTCCCAGCTTTGCTTCCCCCTGTGTTGGCTGCACTTTCCTCTGTGGTAGCTTTGTTCTTGGGCAGGCTCTGTAGCACAGATCATAGCAGCTCCAGGCTTACATCCTACCTGCTTAGCAAATCCAGGGGAACAGAAGCTGCTTTTCCATAAGAGTTCCAACGGAAGTCTTACAACTGATCTCCCTGGTTTGGGCCCCACAACCACCGTGGGGCCAGTCATGGGTCCCAGAATATATTGCTATGCTGATTGGCCCAGCCTGGATTATGTGCCCTTTTCTGGAGTCAGGGGCAGAGATCACCATAGTCCAAAGCACTGAACCCCAATGTGGAAGGGGTTATGCCCCAAAGGAAAATCAGAGTGTTGTTACTAGATGAAAGGAGAGTGGACATTGGGCGATCTAAACAACAGACATTCACTACTCATCGGACACATAAGACTACTTTGAATCAGAGTCCAAGCTCTTAATAGTCAATCCTGCCTTCCTTCCCTCCGCCTGCTTCCTATAACTGGGCTTCCTTGCGTGTCTTATTTTAGGGACATTTAAGTGTTACGAAACAAACCAATTAAAGCTTTCTGTTGGTACAGTATACCTAATTAGGTGGTGTTGTCTTAATGTTCACATGATATTAGTTTGTTGCTTATGTCTACTTTCATTTTTAAGACATGTAGACCAAGATGCCTAGATTCGATGTACCAATAAAATATGCATCAGGAAGCATTGCTGAATCACCAGAAGCAATGGGGTCAAAAAGACTAACTTAATAGCTTTTAAATTGCAGAAAATAACTCATCTCCAAAAAAGGGTAGCTGAGGCTTGTAAGATACACATCTACAAAACCCACAGTCCTCTCCTTATTTTGAAAGGCTTTTATAAAATTCCTATTTCTATTCCAACTATTAATCGTATTTATTAGTGAGTCACTGTAGAGTTTGGATCCACACGTGCAAGAATACCAGAAGTATGTAGGGAATTGCCTTTCGAAAGGTTTAAATAGAGAACATGAAAAATTTAATGAGAAGGTTTGGTATTTTTGTAACATATAATTTTGAAATATTTTGTACCTATGGCTCTACAGTTTACATTTTCTTTCCAATTATGTTAAGCTCCATTATGTTCAATTTAATTAACTTTGGTAAACAAGTATGACATGTTTTAATTCGTCTTTAGTCGTAGTAGTGTTATTAATGTGCTGTAGACTACTTGAAGAGTAATGTTGTCATTATTTTCTTATACTTGAATATTCGCAGAAGGCTGTTAGTATGCCTTTGTAGGTATTTAATATGCATATTAAAATCTGTTCTTGTTTGTTCACTTAAATGAAGGCAAGAGAATGTTTAAAAGGCACAAATCCTGACTCTACAAAGAATGTGTGTACTTTTATTTCTAACAGAAAAATCTTTAAATTAGTCATTTGTTTTCTCATTGAAAGCCTTTGTCACATTTAGACATGTTCTTCTTCAAATGCAATAAGAATTCAAAAATAAAAAGTTAATTTCTTTTTAATGAAAAAAAACTAGTTTATGTCTTACATGTTTCAGTTTTAAATAGGAATAGTATTACATAAGTGTATGACAGACTTTCCCTTTAGTTCTCTGGGCCTAAAAACATGCCTGTGTACTCACTCTCCCTGACTAAAAAAATTTCCCTTTTTTCCCTTAGCACATATTATATCACTGTCTGTTCTCTCCATTCCTTTTGAAAGCAGTGTTTAGTTGGTTTATGTGAAAGTTGAAATGACTTAACTCTTCTGTTTTATTTCACCACTCTGATTCCTTAAAACTGTTCATTCTGCCCTTGATTATGTCAAATAATGGGAGAGTATTTTTCTTTGAAACTGGCTTTTCACCCATAGGAAGTTCAGGTGGGATCCAGCCAGAGGATTGTTAACCAGAAGATGGTAATGTACTTTCTGTTTGATCAAAAAGCTGATAGAGCTGTGGAATTCAGCTCAGAGGAATGATCTGTTTTCTGAAGGTGTCTGTGAAGGAGCTTATTGAATGTCTTCCCTGTGCTTTGTAGATTTGCAAAAATAATATGGGTCAGCTCCATATGGGGGACGTGGCTATAGATGTGTCATTCATTCATTGATGGATTCCTTCATTGAGCTAATGTTTATTGGACTTCCAGTTGAGCCAGAGGAACTGGGAAAAGTCCAAAAATTCTGTCTTTGTATGTTGATGGATTACGATGAATTAATTGTAAACATTCAGATAGAGATTGATAGTATTAGAAAGAGAGAAAGATGGAGGAAATGAGGGCTTTTGGATTTGGGTCCCAGGGTTACTTTCTAAGCAGGTTCAAATATCTCCCCATTGACTTGTTCACTTATTTGTTATGAGGCTGTCTCCTTGTTTGCAATATTGACCTGAAAAATACTAAAATACATACAATTTCCATTTGTCCATAACAGGGAATGAGGACGCTTTATTAACTGAATATTTTGATTAACTAATAATTTAAAAGATACATGGTGAAAATTACCAGTTTTAAAAGAACGTACATGAAGTTGTCATGAAAAACATGTAAACACCACCAAGCACCATTTATTCTTAGATGCAAAATTTGAAATACTGTAGTATTCAGGTCATCATTAGAAATATATCAGGTTCACTATCCCTTATCATCCTTTACATAAAACCCTTGAGACTAGATAAGTTTCAGAATTCAGGGATTTTTCAGATTTATACTTGGTCAATATGATTCACATATTATGTATTACCTGACAACCCTGGTGGGGTCTAGGATAGCACCTTGTAATAAATATATTAATATGTCTGCGAAAAACTTCTGAATATTCTGAGTGGAACAAGTAAAGAGTATAAATTGGTTCACGATAGTTCAGGTCTAGTTTTGCTGGCAAATAAATTTGCACTCAATTTATTAAAAAGAGCTTTTGTTTTGCAAAGCTTTTTGGATTTCAGAATTGCCTAGAAGAGATTGTGGACCTCTTAGATCACAGCACTGTGCTTTACCATTGCATTGATCTGGTGGTCAGTTCCACATCAACTTTTAGGGACAGAGTTGGAAAGGCAAAAATGCTTCTGAGCTTCAAAGAAAAGAGCTATCACTAAGCACCATGTGCTTTTGTCATAAAAATCATAAAACTTTTAGAAGTTGAAGGGACCTTTGAAATCATTTTCATTCTACAGTTGAGGAAACTAGAGCCTCGCAAAATAAAATAATTTGAGGTTGGTTAGCCACAGAGAGTCACACTGACATTGAATTATATGTAAAATTAATCTTCATTATTTAACAAGTCTGATGTTTTGCTGTTAGTTTTCCTGAAATATTCATGTTTCTGAGTGACAGTGAACAGTGGATTAGAAACATGAAGGACAGAGGGGGCATCCTAGAGGCTGATTTACTGAGAAGTGGAAGCTGATGGCAGGGTAGGGAGCAGCAGATTTGTGGAGCGGAGAAAACTTCATACCATAGCTACCCTGAAGACAGACCGCACGACTATCGGATTGACGTCAGAATGACAAGACCTGTCGGTTGTTCAGGTGCTCTTAGTCAAAGGCAATGCAGGGGTTTTCCGTGAACACGAAGGGAAGGTCTAACCAACACTACTTGTTGTTCACCTATTCACCCTGCGTTAGATTTATTTCTTTCAAGACATCCCCATGTCAAAGCAAAAAAAGCGAATTGCATTCACTTCTCAATGATGTTTCAATTAAATGGAATTTCTTAAGAGAAGAGTGACAGGAAATGGCAGCTCTAGTGCTATTGATAATTTAGTTATTTTCAAGAAAAAAAATCTCCATGTGTGAAGCAAAATACAGATGAGATCATTTTTTAAAAGGAGGACACTAAGACAGTAAGAAAAAGTTAAAATTGTATTTACGAAAGCAAGGATGTTTGAAATATACTTTTTAAAGATCATCAGTCAAATGTTTACTAGTTTGACTTCTGTTAAAATTCAAATGTCCCTGAGAAAGCTGAGTCTTACGTTGACCAGTCTTTTTAGTTTAGTAAGAACAAATTTTAGCTCTTTTCTCAAATGCAGATTTGAATGATGGGAAAGCTTAAGAATCTTTGGCTTCAGAGAGGAAGAAATAGCTTTAAGCAGAAAAAGAAAAGCAGAACCTGAGAGAGTTTGAACACTGAAATCAAATCTCTGGTTTTATAATCGGGCCCACATTAAAGTAGCAACTTCCAGAATCAAGCTCCATTTTCAGATCATAGGATTTTATGTTCTTATTCAAGAATTTTGAAACTTTATTAATTTGCTTAGACTATTGATAGGCAATCCGATGTTTCTCATTTTCTTTTTAAAATAAAGAACCTTGGATCAGACTGAAAAGAGATAAAATATTTTCTCAATTTTAATCCTCACTTAAGATAAATATCCAGAGCAAATGCTATTTACTTTATTCTTTATTTTTATAGAAGAAATAAAGAATAAGTATGATATATTTATGAGGAGTTTCTGAATGTAAAAGTTGACTTATGGTTAAAAAAAAAGAGGTAATTACATCATTTCTTTTTGTTGTAGTAATGTTAAAGAATTAACAAAAGATTAGTGTGGTTACAATGGTTGGTCTTTGGAAATTAAATTTAAGATTATAGTTAAATAATGGAATTTAAAGCATGTAATAAATTATACCACCTACTTCCACATATGTGGGTATTATCTAGTTTGTGGACCAGAGTAAAGTATACTTATGACGTACTATGTGGTAATGACTTAGATTAGGAGTTGACAAACAACAGACCTAATCTGGCCCACTGCTTGTTTTTATAAATAAAGTTTTATTGGAACACAGCCATGTCATTTGTTTACATATTATCTGTGGCTACTTTTGTGCTACAACAGTGGAGTTGAGTAGTTGCCATAGAGAGACTGTATGGCCCACAAAGCCTTAAATATTTACTATCTGGCCCATTAAAAAAAAGTTGACCCCAAATTTAGACGGTCAGTTAGTTATTCTCAATACATTCCCCTCTGAAAAATTATGTCACTTTAAATCTTTGAAGACACTGGACTGTCACTTACACAATGATATTTTAACAAAATTAGGAATATCTTGAAAAAAGCATGCTTCTCTATTTGCACATTTTAGTCCTGTCTAAAAGAATCCTAATGTTTTTTATGGCTTACATTTCCTAGGACTTTGAATTTTTTAAGACATTGTTACAAAGAACAATTTTTGAGAGTTCCTTACATGAGCCTAGTAAAAAGAAAGTGGTATAGGTGCTTTTGATTGCATTCTACAACTTTCTACTCTAAATGACTTAGGTAGGATTTCCATTAGTCACTGGCACACCTGGATTTTATACATATCTCAAATCCCCATTGTCTTGACACCTTGGATAGACTGCTGCTGTCTACCACCCACAGTGCAACATTGTCTGTATGTAACCACCGCCTTCTGCACTATACAAAATAGCCCAAGAACACTCCTTATGGAGTACATCCTTTACTGTATCACTAACCACCTTACACTGCCATCGTCTCTCCATGTGGGCCATAAGGTCCTGTCCTGGAGGACAAGGACCAAACTGTCATCATCTCCCTGCAATCCAGCCTTTGGCACCATTTGCTATACAAAACTGATATTTTCACCATTTACTATACAAAACTGATATTTTCATCTAAAAGTGTACTTATAGAATTTTCCTCCTCTGCCCATGCCCAGCAGTTGAAATAGGTATTAAAGGTGACCATGTAACTTATCATCCAAACTGGGATATTTTTGAGAGGGAAAGAAGAGTCTATAAATAGTTTTACTAGAACATAGACCAGACCTGTGTCCAGACAAACTAGGACACACGGTCACCCTAAGTTTTATAAATTTTGAAGTTACAAGATGTTCTTGACCATATACCATGTCTGATCATTAACCAACTCTTTATCATAAAATAGACATAAAAATAACCTTGATGATGACAACAAGATGACTAAAAACAAAAATGTTTTAAAAATTGAGGGAGTGTCAGTTAACTTAAGCTGCGTGTTTTGTGCGTGATCCAAGCAGCATGATGACCAAGCCTCCTCCTTTTGCTCTCCTACTTCCATAGCACCTTCTCCTCCTTTCAGTCATCGAGAAAAGCAGGTGGCTGTGACTAGAGACAATTGCCAATAGAAGAAGGAAAAAAAAAACAAGAGTAAGAAGGGTGCTGATCTATGGTTGTATCAGGATTAGGAAGTAAGAGTTTGCATGAGCCATCTTGTTTCAGTTTTCTTCCTTTTTAATCAGTATTTTCTAAAGAAAAAGCATAATCAAGCCTGCATCGATCTTGCAATAAGCTTCACTTATACAGTAAAACTTGAGCACATGTTAAATTATGCAGTTCACTATATTATGCCAGGACTTTCCAGTCCACCCAGAGTTTCCAGTAAAGTTCTGTTTGACCTTTGTATAAAAGACCACCTTTACTAGGTGACTTATTTTTGCTGCCCTCTTGGGTGGTCGAATGAGGCCGATTTCCCTGCTGAACAACATACAACCTTCTTTTTGCCAACTGAACATTACACTGGGATGTGGCTTGGAGGAACAGTTTCTCAATACTATAAACAACGGCTTTCTTGGAACAGCTTGTTGCTGAAGCATAAAGAGAGGTTACTCGGTTTCGCCTTGAGTAGCATATGAATTGGTTAAGGAAGTAAGTGTGGCTGACCCACCAAATTACAGAGGCCATAATATAATTAAGTTCAGTATCCTCCCTGGAGGCTCTAAGAAGTATTATTATGACACCAAACTTAAAGCAAAGGAATTTTTTAAGAGCCAGGAAATTAGTGAGAAGCAGTCTTTGGGGAAATGTTACACAGTTAAAAAAAATCAGTAGAAACAGCATAAAAGTTGTTCAAGGAAAAAGCTGGTTATAATATGATATTTTGTTATCTGTGATCCTGAGTATATTAAGTCATTATCTTTCAAAAGAGTCTGGTGTCTTGGGATTAAAGATGCTTTTGGAGTTAGGATGGGGAAGAAATGGAAGATCAGAGATGTATCTGAAATACTCAAAACATAAGGAAAAATAAGAAATGTTCCTAAAAGAAATTATTGGGAAGACATTTGCTCTCTGCTTACCCAAGTTAAATTGTACTTAAAAATAAAACTTCTAATAACAACTTAATAAGTTACAGACTTAGTATAGACTATTAAAAGGCTATTAAAGACATAAATGAATGAGTGGAAAGAAGGGGACGAGGGAATGAGAATGTACAGCTATTTACTGGCTCTCCATAGGCCATAGCATCCTCAGCAAAGCAGCTTGTGTTGTTGTCAGAGCTTCCTAATAAGACTTTAGACTGGCCTCAACAGTCACAGGGACAAAACATTTCTCCAAATATGTATGAAAGCATAAACACTGAAAAGAAATATGATGAGTCTGGATTTCTTTCCAAATTATTGCAGTTCACGGCATTGCTCTTTATCTCTTATGCTCCATGACAGATTGGCTTAAAATAAATGATCAAGTCTTCAGGGCAAGGGTGATTTCTTCTTTGATAATGTCGTACAGCTTTGTCACTCTATGGAATTGTTATATTCAAGCAGTCCTCATAGTATTCATTGGTTACAACTGAATAATGTAGCAGGTAATCCTACTTATGTCTGTCTATCCATGCAATAACTCCTCCAATATTCTAATAATGTTCTCTTCATGCGTCCTGCCCAGGCTACGTTGCAATAAACAATGCTTTCATGTAAGTAGAGTGCTTTAGGGTCGAGGAGAAGGACTTCCACTCCATGTCAAATATGACCCCACAGATGATGCCCGTCAAACAAATCAAGGGGCTGAATGTAGGATCTGGCAAATCCATCTCTTATACAGCCCATCTTCTACATACCTTTGGTATATAATAGACCTGAATGCATTAACTATAAACTAGTATAAAACTTAATGCTGCGTTCCTGCTTCATTTCTACATGCTTTGCAGAGGATATTTCAGTCTCCTACAAGTAGGAACCAAGAAAGTTTATTAGATATGCTCAAGGTTCAGTGAGCCTTCCATGAAGAAGGGGAAGCAGGACCCTTCAATCCTTTGGTTCTATGTGGATTGCCCTAAATCGAGCAGTTGCTTTGGTGTCTCCCTTTCTCACACAATCAATGGTGTCATCCCCCCACCACAAAGCCATGAAAATGATTGGTCTAGTGACTGCTCTAGATGTTCCAGATGCCTAGTAACTTTTTGGAATCTTTTTGCTACTGGCCTATAGGCCATTTCAGTGTTACCAAAGCTAAATTTGATACCTTACAATCTATTTGCATCCATCTCTTAATTTAATAGAGAAGGGGATACATCTTTTTGAAGTTGCACTCTGTTTCAGAAACTTTATAAAATACACCCCAACTTAATCCTTACAATAGTCCTATGCTTTGAGTAGTATTGTTCCTTTTTGTAGATGAGAAAACTCACATTCGGAAAAGTTAAGTAATCTTCCGAATGATCTATATCTAGTAACTGGCGGACCTAGGATTCAAATTTCTGTCTATCTGACTCTAGTAATCATGCAGATCATCCAATAACCATCCAAAATCCAACCTGTGAATATTTGAATAAATTTTGCTCAAGAATCAGCACTGATTTCCAACTCTGTTGTCTTCCCTGAGCATAACATAAGAAACTAACGCAAAGTTAGACTCATCATGTTCCTGCTCCAGTCAGCCTCTGTTCTCAAGTATGGGTCAACCTTGGAACAGCTTGTTGAAGCAGAATAAGAAGTTATGCTAGATTTGGCCTTGAGCAGTATGAATTGTAAAGGAAGTTAAATGTGGCTTGCTAGAAGAGCCCCAGTTTGATACTGGTACTGGTTGACAGAGTGTCCTTTTGTAGAATTAATTGGAGATTCTTTTTGTGAAGTCCCAGGCAGTCAACAGGCGAAAATGCATTATTCAGGCAAGTCTTGGGGAAGAGGCTCACCAGTGGTGAGATAAGCCTTTCCCTATCCTGGATGAGTGGGAAGTTTGATTTTTCTGCCAAAATAAGTTGGGAGTCTAAATATTAGAACTTACAGAGAAGGGTTATGCCCTTCTAAGGTATTTGAAGACCGCTAAGTCCCTTTTGTTCTTTAGTTTTCCCAAAAAGACACACTTTATACTCCAAAAGACACATGTCACAGGGAGCATGTTAAATGTCAAAGAAACTATATAAAATGGTAGACATTAATTAACTCTGCCAGATGAAACAGTTGCAAAATGGGATAAATGAGGAAATGCATCTAAGAAGTTATGTATAAGAATGGAAGGGTTGAGAACTCATTCTCATACACATGAAACTTCTCAAATTCTCCTGTGTCTCCTATTCTGCGTAAGTTGTAATTACTTGTAAATTGGATGTGGATAAAGTTCATACTCGTTTTATGGGTTTAAAGTGGGAGGACCAAAAACTGTAACTATAAATGTCACTGGAGCATTCATTTCTCCAGCAAGTTTGGTGTGTTATAAATGTCATCTAGGGCTTGTGCCATACCAGTAGACAGCTATCATTTGGGAGCTGGTTTTAGATACTTAACGCATTTTATTGGCAGATAAATACCTTCCAAAGAGTTTGGGTTGCAAAAATGGAAAAAATCTCATAAATTGGTGGATTAGGTCATACAATTGTCCCAGTCCGTAGTGTTTAAGCTACACCTGCACACGCGCAACTTACAAAGATAGTTTGACTTCAGAGAGCTTTTATTAATGTATTTTATTTCTCCCAGAAGGTGTTCTTTATAACAAACAGGAAATCTCACTAAATATAACCCAAAGTTTAAGCAATGGAAAGGCACATAGATGATGTCGTACATTATAAATATTTTTTGTACTTGCTAGTTCATTTCTAAGGAAATTATGAGAATGACATCATAATGATGACTGACTTTTATTAGTGTTTTTGCTCTGAAGCTCTAGACAAGTAGTTAGGAAGAAAAACAAATTGTCCAGTGTTATCCCTTAATATTTTACCTGATGTTTTCTAGTGACATTAATCCTAGGAAGTAATTCTAGGACTACTGTATTATCATTAGTTCTCTTTTACACATTTATCATGAAAAACAAGATGATAGTAAAGCAGAAAATTTCTCAGAACTCATAATGGGAAATAATTACCTTTTATTTTTGTCTGAATTATTGTTCAATTAGTCTACAACTCAAACAACAATTTTAGACTAATATTTTATGGATTATTCTTTGCTATCAGAGATAGGCTTTTCGTAACTCTTTATTGTATATTTTAGCAACATGCTCCTTTTTTTACTAATACCAAGTGCAAGTCATTAACATTCTATTTGTACTGAAGCTTTACTCTAGTACTTTTTCTAGATAAATCCTTTTAAATGACTTTTTGATAAAATTGAGCCTTAGAAGAGCATAGAGTAAAGATATACATAACACATGAGATGGAGCTATAGGTCTTATAGTCTTTTGTTCATACTCCTAAGTATTTGAGTGCCTATTAAGTGTCAGCCATTGGGCTGAGTGCTGATACAGTCGAAGAATAATAAGACTTGATTTCCATTCAAGATTTCTTCTTTATGGGGTAGGGAGGCTGGTAGGTACAAACAACACAAAATGATGTGGTAGTGGTATAGTGTCCTAGCAATGTATAGAAAGTGCTAGGAAGAAAAGAGAGGCAGGGTAAACTCTAGAGTCAGAGAAGACTTGGCAGAAGAGCTGGAGCTGGGTCTTAAAAGATCAGTAAGTTCTTCCAGAGCAACTGGATGGGGATGGCCTTCCAAGCAGAAGGAATAACCAAGTACAAAGGCATCAGGATGTGAAAGCCCAGGGAACATCGAAGTTGACTGGCTGAAATGACAAGAACCTGAGATAGAATGGCAGAAGTTGAGGCTGGAGAAAAGGGTTAGGGCTGTCTTGTGAAAGGTCTTGTGTTCCCTGTTAAAACATTTGGACTTATTTTTTAGGTGATGAAAGTCGGTTTTGTTTTGTTATTGTTTTAAGGAGGTAAAGTAAAATGATCCAATTTGTTTTTTATAAACCTGTGTGAAGGAAGTGGGGTCAGGCTCTTATCATGAGACACAGTCAGTAGAAACAAAAAAACTCTCATAGCCAAAGAAGAAAAATGAGCTGTGCTTTATCCTCTCCATGGTTTTCTTACCTCAATTTAGATTTATATCAGGAAATTACTTGATTCAAAGAAAACTTAGCTTTATCTGTGTTTTAACCAGCTCAACAGCGATGGATGGATGCCAAAGTCACTCCAGCATTAATAAGGGCAGCTCTGTCTCAGGCCATTTCCTGCTTCTAGACTGTCCTAGAATGACGTGTGGTATTATACAAAATAATATTCATTGTATATTTGAGAGTTCTACACAGAATTGCACATGTATCTGTGATAGTCCTCTCTTTATCATACAATGGAAAAACTGCCAATTTTCAGTAAAAGAAATAACTTCCTTTATCATTTTTACAGTGATAAAAATGTGGGTTTCCAGATACCTGGATTTCTAATATTCACACCAACATAACCTTACATTTTTGTCATGGTGTAAGGAAAAACTCCTTTAAAAACTTGATATCATGCCTATTAATTTTGATAGGTAAAACTCACATTTCCTGAGTCCCTGATTCCCACTATCCAGGCTTATAGGTGTAACATAAAAGGCAATATATTTTGTATGTGGAAATATTTAAGAAAGACAGAACAAGGCAGTCTGTTGAGATTGCTGACATTTGTGTCCATAATTTGGCTGATGAACTGCTATTTCTGGAATTTGGGGATTTTTCCTCCCCAAAGCCCCAGTACATATATAGTTGTATATTCTAGTTGTAAGTCCTTCTAGTTCTTCTATGTGAGCCGCTGCCACAGCATGGCTACTGACAGATGAGTGGTGTGATTCTGTGCCCAGGAACCAAACCTAGGCTGCCAAAGTGGAGAGCACCAAAGTTTAACCACTAGGCCATCAGGGCTGGCTCTGGAATTTTGCTTTTTTAACCATATGAGGATTCTTGAAATATCTAGTAGTTTTTGCTAATGGGTTTTTCTATTTTCTTTTTTAAATATTCACACATCATGTATAAATATAAACATAAGCATCTTTATTTATATAATTAAATGTCTTTGTAAATTTAGATTTCATATATAAGAAGCCCTTCGTAAATTGGTTCCTTTATTTGATTTCAAATAATTACAAATATACAGTAAAACAAGCAGCTTTCCTGCAAATGTCCCACATGAGAAAACCAAGTGCCATCAGCAATGCCCCTTCCAAGGCCCCACCCATAAGTTACTTTGTCACACATGCCATCAAATGAGAGAAAAATCAAACATTTTCTCCAATTATAGTTTTCCACTTGAAAACATCAAAATGGAAAAAAAAGTTTTCCCTTTCAAAATGAAAAAATTATAAGTGCTTAGGAGGAATAATTGAATTATCATTTCTTTTAGAGCTGACGTTATGCATTTCAAGAGTGACATCTTGGTTTGGGGTTACAGCTCTGATAGAATAATCAATGAATGAATAAATGGTTATTCGTTTCTGGATATAATTTAAACTCTGGATCCTTCCTTATATGTAAGGACAGCACCCATGTTGCCTACTATCATCTACATGAACTAGAAGGCCATCCCTCCACCTCCTGCCATGAAGAAGAAAAGAGCAGCAAATATGGGCCAGCTGAGTACTAGTGACTTTAAATTTTTATTTTGTGTATTTTTCATTAGAAAAGAAGCCTTATGAAGTAGAAGTTATAGTTCATTTCCAAAAAAAAAAAAACTGAAGCTCAAGGGTGCTAAATTACTTCCCCAAAGTCAAACGGCATGTAAGTCACACAGCAAGGATTCAAACCCAGTTCTTATATTAAAGAACCCACATTTGGTTCCACTCTATGAACGTGCGCCCTCAGATACCTAAAACTCTCCACCATCAGAGAGCAGGAATGGGAGAGCGTACGTACTTTTTTACTCTTCCCTTACGTTTCTCTTTTCCCAAAGAATCATACTCAATATTAAGAAAGTGTCTCTCTGGGAGATGCTAGTCTTTCTTTCCTTGGCATTTTCTTCCTTCTCACTCTCTGGTCTCGTGAAGTCTCAGCTTGAAGGTACATCATCAGAGAGGCCTTCCCTGACCCCCTGGTCCAAATGAGACTCCCTCAAACATGCTTTCCCGTAGCACTTGATTTTTTTCTCGTATAGTTGTCTCCAGAATTTAATCACATATTTATTTGGAGCCTTATTTGTGTAAAGTCTCTTTCCCCAACTAGAATACAATAGTCCTGTCCATGGCATATAGTCCTAATGGCTAACTTTTATTGAGCACCAACCGTGTGTTGGGGCCTGTTCTACGCTCTGTCCATTAACTATCTCACAACAACCTATGAGATAAGAAATGTCCTTGTTTTGGAGGTGACAAAATTGAAACACAAGAGAGGCTAAGTAACTTTCCCACGACAAAAAGCTAACAAGTCGAGGAGCCAAGTTGCAAACCTAGGCATTCTAAACCCCTGAGCCCATACTCTTGAACACGACTGAACAGGAGTTCGATGTACGATGACACAAAAGCAACTGGCTTACCATACTCACCCCCTGATGACTGAGTGGAGTGCTAGAATCTGAGATGGAGAGCTGTGCAGTGAGCGAGGACAAATGGTAATGACATTATAGATGATGAAGAGAGTGGGTGCTGGCAGTCAGGAAGTGGAACCTTTATAAACACTTCATTTGCCCTTTGGTGTAGAACCAGGAACTTGTCTTTGCAGGGTGCTTCTGTGGAATTAAAATGAGAAGCATTAATTTGCCTTGAGTTTTGTCCAAATTGCTACATATGTTGAATTATGAACATATTAGAAAACTCTGGTCTGTCTTTCACTGTTTGGCTCTTCCCTCAGTTAACTAAAACCAGAATCTCATGTAATGTCAATATCAAAAGTTCCTCCAAATTCTGTCTTTTGGTCCAAACTCTCTAGATATTTAAAGTAAATTTTGCATTATGTTAAACATTATAGGGAATAGAGCTTCCTTGGCATTGAAAACCCTCCTGTTGGTGAAACTTCCATGGAAAAGGTGAACAGCCAGATATTGGCCCTCTTAAAATAAATCTTCATGTATTTAAAGCAAGTTACTTGTACTAAGATTTTTTTCTTTTTCAAATGTAAGAAATCCATACCCTCCCTTTGGTCTTTCTTTATAAATCCTATTCTGATTTTATAATTACTTTCCTATTTTTCATCTGGACTTCAGATTTTTCAGATATCTATAATATATAGTTCCCACACGTACTTCATCTGAATGGAATAGTACCATATTGTCCTGATTATAGAAAACATGAAACTGAAAAAATTTATATTTTATACTCTTACATAATTTAATGTTAAAGATTCACTTTTTCAGAAATATATATTAATTGCTTTTATTCAGAATTAGTATAAATATATAGCATATCTAATATTGAAAAAGAGTTGCTTAAGTTATCTGAGGCATAGAAATTTTTGTTTTCTAAATGTTGATTTGTAACCACTATTTTAGAATAAGAATGATTTTTTTAGTGTAAATATGAGTGCTTAGATTGGCCATTTCTTAGTCTTTTAGTATTGCTGTGTTGCTAGAATTCTGCATTTGATCATTTTGTAAAATAGTGATTAATGAAAATATTAAAGATTCAAAGAATTTGATTTTGCTATTTTGGTAAATTGCAAGTTTAATTGACGTATAAATCATGTAAATACAAACTCTAGTCAGAAGATAATTTTAAAAGTACCATAATTTTTATATGACCTTGAAGTTCCAGCAGTCTATTGCATAACTTTTCAAGAGAAGTCACATAGAGGAAACCTCATATTTTCTTAAATTTATTAGTGCTTCTTGGTGGTCTAAACTGTTGGGGTTTTTTTTCAAGGTTTCTTTTCAAAGCAGTAATCTTACTTAATTGTTTAATGTTTGTTCTCATGTAAGTCAATTTGAGTTCTTTTTCAGAGTAACAATAGGAAATACATAATGACAAAGAGCAATGAAACCTAACTAGGAAACTCAAGTATACTAGTGTTATATTTCTATATAATGATGTGGAGATAATGCTTTTAGCTGCATGACCACCATATTAGCCACACATCATAAAAAACAAACTTTATAAAAGCAAGAGGTCAAATTCATTATAAACAATTTTGTACCCTTTGCTATAGCTAAGCATTTATCTTTAATATTGTGATTTTCCTTTCATTGAAAGGACCCTGAATCTCCCATTTTCTGACAGGAGAAAGAAGATTTTTCAAACTCCAAAGGTATAAATCAAATGAGACCATCAAGGAAATATGCTTTATATTCCTGGGTTTAATGTTTAAAACAAAATGGTTAGTCTTTTTGCTTCAGAGATTTTAGCTTCAAAGATGGTAAACAAAATCATATGAGTCCATTTTCTCTCGTTAGTTTTCAATATAAAAATTTAATATTACTAATAATTTCATTAAAAGTTTTACTTTTATTATAAAAATTAATAGTCCTTATGCTTGTAAGATCTTTTTAAAAAAACTGTGAAAAAATTATTTTTCTTTATTACAGACCAAGTTATTCTAAGAAAGATATTTCCAAGTTGTAAGATAATAGAAGGACATCTTCTTACTCATTAAGTAAAATAAATTTGGGATTTGAAGAAGTTAATGTGTCTTCTAAATTGTCTTCCTTGTTCTAAAGGAATTATTTTCTTTTCTAACAAGGTTTGCCCAATATTTATCAATTTAATTATTTTTTTTAAATATTTATACTTTAAGAATGGTCCTAAGAAGGAAGTCCTTGAGGGAGTAAGAGGAAGAAAAATTGAAACTTTCAAAACATAAACAAATCTTTCCTTTATTCTTTAGCATCATCAAATCGTTGGGGGTATGTATATTTTTAATGGATGTGCATATTCTTATGTACTCCTTGAATAATCTTATATTCTTCCTTAGTTTATAATTGGAGATCCAAATTTGAATCTAAATTCAGTCTCTTTTTTATTTATGTATATGTGTTATATTAGTCAATATTGCTCTGAAGTAATTTTCACAGCTGTTTGACAATATCAAGAATGCACATTTTTCTATCATAGATCTTAAAGTGAATTTTTTTTTTTTGAGCAAGATTAGTCCTGAATTAACATCCACTGCCAATCCTCCTCTTTTTGCTGAGGGAAATTGGCCCTGAGCTAACATCCGTGCCCATCTTCCTCTGCTTTATATGTGGTACACCTGCCACAGCATTGCCTGATAAACATAGCATAGGTCCGCGCCGGGATCTGAAGCAGTGAACTCTGGGCCGCTGAAGCGGAACGCACGAGCTTAACTGCTATGCCACCAGGCTGGCCCCTTGGAAATGCATTTTTATATGCAGTTTGGTTTTGGTGGGGAGGAAATATCATTGTGATTTGCCATCAGTATTATCAGAGAACACACAAATGTTGGGGTCAATTTGTTTCTCCTGCCCCTTTTCTTTGTTTACTAAAGAAATTACTTTATGGTTAACTTTAGAGTATACGAACACTATATATATTTTTTAACTGAAAAAAACAAACAAGTAATATTCCTGGGGTGGCCAAGTATGCAGTTTCAACTCTAGAATAAAGATTCAGGTTACCTCCAGTTTTGCAAATCATTCATGAATAAGGCACTAGTAACACCACGAATCTGAATCTCCTGAAGAGATATAGACAGAGCTTTATCAAAACTATGTGCTGAGCCTAGTGCTAAATATAAGTATAAATGTGCCTTTCTCATGCCTGCAATTTTCTGAAGTCCAAAAGTTCTTTGGATGGTAGGCAGCAAGCTAATACTTCCTCTGCATAATTTAAATGCATTCCTCATCTGATGAAAATGTAGGGCTACACATTCTCTACTTCAAAATCACATTCCCTTCCAAAATCTTACTATTTTATGGGTCAATTGAATTTGAGGATGGGTCTACCTCTCTATCCAGTGTAATAGCCATATCTTCACTTCAAATATCACGCTGGAATTTATAGTGGTTCTGCAGTCATTGCCTTCTTTGATTATCTGAGCAAGCATACCAGGGGAAGAAAGATACTTACCAAGGAGTTTTCATTTGCCCCTTTCCCCCCATTTAATAACCCAGTAAACTCCTTGAAAGGATTGTTGAGTGTTCTGCTCCATCTTTTGATGGTGTGCTAATTTTTATGTATTATGATTCATCTAAGAATCCAGTAAGAAATACCTCTTTCCTCCTGTTTAATTATTTTTTTTAATTATTTTAAACCCCTGCTTAATGTGCAAACAGATTTGGGTGCTTCGCATTGAAAGGAATAGGTATGATAAAATTTTAAAGCAGAGAAAAAAGGAAAGAGCACAATAATAATGGAGGGAGGGAATAAAAGAAGTGTGAAAGAGAATAGCAACATCTTGCGGCGGTGGTCTTGGGCTCGTGAGAGCTAATTGTGCTGGTCTCTTCACGCGTCACAATCAATGGCATCAAGTTGCCGGTCTGAAATCGGCCATGGTGAGAGTATTTACACCACAGAAATGTACACAAACCAGGAATTTTTTTTCCAGATATATAGTTGGTTTATCAGCACATTGCCCTAAAACTTAAATTAACCTTTGTATTAAATTACTGAGATATAATCTTCGTTTTATTCCCTGTAGAGGTTTGGAAACCTAAGTCAGACGGTTTCAACCCTGCCTCAGTCCATGAGCGATGGGTGCTGATGAAGGAAGACAGTCTATTCTGCTGGTTCATTTCTTCATTAGGAGATACTTGGTGAGGCAGTGAAATAGAATAGATTACATTATTTGTCCTCCAGTCACAGACACTCTACTTTGCCACTTCTGGTTGTTCATTTTGGGCAAGTTACTCAAATCCCCTATGCCTCTATGTCCTTATCTAGAAAATAAGGATAATAATAAAATAGTATTAAACTCTAGAGTTGCTACAAAGTTTAAACAAGATAATGCTTGCAAATTACTTCACATAGTCTGTGGCACGTGGTAGGAGCTCAATACGTGTTCTCTTTTATGACAAGGCTGCCCCCATAGATGAGACTCTTTATAAGACACCAGAAGTACCAATATGAGATCCCTGCCTTCAAGAGGCTTACAGTCTCGTGGAGAATTGGTAGTTCCTAATTTATATCCCTGACATTCTGCTGCATCTCACAACATAGCTGCCCGACATTTTACCCTTCTGCATTTTACAGATCAGTCTAGAAATGTGTACTTTTAGAAATTTAAGGTCCAACAAGTGTTAAACCTGGAGATTGTAGTAAAACAGCCTAATGAAGTTACAAAGCTTTTTTAATTGTCATTTTTATTCATTTTTAATTTCCATGAATATTCTCATAGTTTTCATCAAACCTTTCTTTTCACGTAGCCTAAACACGTAGCAAAATTTGCTTTCTCTAAGTGTTGTCAACATTTCTATAAATTTTCTTGCTTCAAAAAAGTGTTTAGTACTAGGATTTTGTTTTTGAGGAGAGTTTATACTTTTTGTAGATTTATTATTTTGTTACTTTATTATTTCAACTAGATGTTTCACACAGTTTAATTTTATTGAAGAGTTTTGTCTTCTAGAGAAGATGTTTTGGAGAAGTGGACTTTAGAACATCACACATATTATTACCATTTGACACGTATTGAGCCAAACAGTGCCTAGTGTTCAAGCCGTTCTCTGATACCATATTGGATTCCATGGGCAGCTACATGTATTAAAGACTCTATAGCAGCTAACTGCTACCTGGACAAGGCAAAAGGTATAAATCAACCCACTATCTATTATGCCGTTCTGTATCCAATATCACACTTTAAACAGGTAAAAAGCCTAGGGAAAAATATAAATATGAAATTTAATTCCATATGACAAATATAAATTTTATATAAAATAAATCATATACATACATACATAAAATATTGTGACCAAAATAATTTTTAAGTATCTAACTGAGTATTTATCTACATTTTTCCCCATAGGTGTGAGATGTCAAAAGAACATTAATTATATGTGGAATAAGAAGCAGCTGGGAAGCTGGGAATTCTAGAAAATAATCACTTCTAGTATCTTCCCTCTGTGTAGATCATAACTTAAACCCAGTGTGACTGATTTGTTTATGTTTGAAAAGAGTGGGGAAAAGAATTGTTGAAGAAAGCTAGCATGACTTTCAGGTAGCTGGTCTCCACCCAGAATAGCTTTCATTGTCCCACTTGTACTTTTCTAGTCTGTCCTTGCATTTGCTACTTTCTGAAGATAAAGTGTACCATGCTAAACATAGATTTGACATAAACCAATTGCTATGTACCAGAAATTCTATACCTCATGAGACACTTCCTGAACATTCTGAATTGCTGGGTATCTTCTAGCAGCTCTCCAGCTTCCTTCGTAGCAGGACAGATTTCTCTATCAGAGGAGTGTGGTGGAGGTGAGCTTGGGTCCTGCTAGCATTTGAAAATTGCGTGTAATTTCTTAGAGAAGTGGAACAGCAGGTAAATACAATTAAGCCGAAATCAGGCCTGGAAGAGAGTTGCTGAGCCTCAGCATTCTGTTGTCAGAAGTCAGAGAATAATTGGATTAAGTTAAAGACTTATCTAAAAGAAAAGCCAAATCTGGAAAAATCAAGAAAATTTTAAAGAAAACAGG
The DNA here is from genome assembly GCF_041296235.1 of Equus asinus. NCBI lineage: Eukaryota > Metazoa > Chordata > Mammalia > Perissodactyla > Equidae > Equus > Equus asinus. Next base: position 33,163,751 of record NC_091792.1, read on the forward strand.
AGAATTAGTACTATAAGTGATAACTCCTCAGTATATTATGACTGGTTTCATTCTCAGAGAGCAGTTAACGTAAGAAAAGCCAAGAGAGAATAATAAAATGACACAAGATATTTTATAAAAATGTTAAATTGCAAAGTAAGATTTGTGTGAAAGACTACCAAATTATTCCAAGTGGTTTTTAACTTCAACTTCTTTGGTAGAGTTGATCATGATCTCCTTCAACCTAGAAAAGAGGATGAGCTGAGGAACTTCTCGGGTTTTTTTATGGAGTGTTTTCTGACATGCAATAAGAGGATTTATTTCTCCTGCCACCCAGTTCTCCAGTACCAGCTAAGTGTCCAACAATTCAATTCAATTCTGACACTAACTATCCAGAGTTAGCCCAGACCCCGCAGATTAAGGACTCAGCCCCACAAAACTGCCTCCACTTCACACTTCACCTACAAATGGGGTGCCCTGGCTACCTGCATTTCTGCCCAGCTGACTACAAATTCAGAGGTTCCCGCAAGCCCCCCTCAGGCTCAATAGTTCGCTAGAATGACTTGCAGAACTCAGGAAAGTACTTTACTTAATATTTCTGTTTTATTATAAAGGCTACAACTCAGGAACAGCCAAATGGAAACATGGTATAGGGCAAGGTGTTGAGGGGGGAGGTGCTGGGGAAGGTGTGAGCTTCCATGTCCTCTCTGGGTGTGCCACCCTCCCAACACCTCCATGTGTTGACCAACCCAGAAGCTCTCTGGACCCCATTTTTTAGGATTTTTATGGAGGCTTCATTATATAGGCATGATTGACTAAATTCTTAGCCATTGGTGATTGAACTCAACCTCCAGTCCCTCTCCCCTCCCAGCAGGTTGGGGAGAGGGAGCTGAAAGTTCTAATTACATTTTTTGGTTCCTCTGGCTACCAGTCCCCATCCTGAAGCTATCTAGGGGCCCACCAAGAGTCACCTCATTAGCATAAACTCCAGTAAGGTTGACGGGTCATTATGAATAACAAGAGACATGCTCATCATTCAGGAAATCCCAAAGGTTTTAAGAGTCCTGTGCCAGGAACTGGAACAAAGACCACATATATTTTTCATTATATCACAGAACCAAATTATGCAACGCCTCGAATAAGCTTCCTCAGTATCCTCGGGGGATTGACTCCTCTTCTGAGACCAAATTAGATTTTTGGAACTAGCGAAAAACAATGCTTCTCAACTTTTCCAGGATTTATGAAGAAATTAATACTCTACAGTGTGTTTCAAAACTTATGACCAAAGCAAAGTAATACAGTTTTAGCGAGCTTAAAATCCTCCAGTTAGTAGAACTAACATTTAGCTAACATTTAACTTGACTTCTTTGCATACTGTGATTAACACAGGAGCTTCCTTCTTGATTGAGTTTATATATGAAGGTGTCACATGCCCACGTGTTATCAGATGGTTTCCTCCTCCTTGATTCTGAAAGATGCTTTCACTTCCTTCTGTTGAGTGTGTTCTGTTGAGAGTGTTAGTTATTTTTTCAGTACTGACAGCTCATAGAGAATGCTTACTGTGGCAGAGCTTTCCTTAGGTATCTCCTTGTAAACCTACAGATGAACTACACTAGTCTCTTTTTTCAGTGTGCTCACTATAGGTCATGGCCAAGATGGCTCAAGTCATAAATGCTTTGGATCCTTTTTGAAAAACACATGAAAATATCCATGTGGTAGGCAGAATAATGCCCCTCCCCAAAAGTTGTCCTCATCCTAATCTCCAGAATCTGTGAATATGTTGTGTTACCTTACATAGCAAAGGGAAATAAAGTTGCAATGGGATTAAGGTTGCTAAACAGCACATAGGGAGATTATCCTGAATGACCTGGATGGGCTCAATGTCATCACAAATTCTTAAAAGTGGGAGAGGGAGCAGAGGAGGTGAGAGATATGAGATGTGCTGTATGGTAAGGAATGACCCCACTGTTGCTAGCTTTGAAGATGGAGGAAGGAGAACACAAACCAAGGCATGCAGGTGGCTTCTAGAAGCTGGAAAAGCAAAGGAACTGGATTATCCCCTAGAGCCTTCAGAAATAGACACAGCCCTGCCAACACACTTATTTTAGCCCAATGAGACCCATGTTGGACTCTAGCCTACAGATTTTAAGATAACAGATTTGTATTGTTTCAAGCCACTGAGTTCGTGGTGATTTTTTACAGCATCAATAGAAAACTAATACAATCTGGGATTGTGTTTGAACTAACCATTCTAAAACAAACCTACTTCTCATTTCTGAACAGCGAAGCGAAAGGTTCCAGTCTAAGAGAAGCAAAGGTTTGCACAAGGAGGGGCCCTCATTGGTCTCCAGGTCCCCTTGTTCCTTTCCTGATGTGTGCCAGCAAAACGTAGACATGTGAATGACAATTAATAAAGGAAATGTGATGGCCTGCCTCATAAAAAAAGTATCTATTTGTTAGAGAATTAAAGATACCACCACTCTGTTCTTATGTTAATTCTTAGAAGCTCTTTAGTTATTATGAGAACAACAATTCTACTAGAAGTCTTCATTCATACCTGTGTGCTTGTGTCACGTACATAAAATAAATTAGAAGATGGTCTTACTGTTTCCAGAAACTCTGCCTAATTCTTCATGTAATTTAGTTTTCATATAACCAAGCTTTTTTTTTTCCTTACCAAGTTTGAGAGTGGAGAAACTTCAGGTGCTGATATACTAATTAGTCTTTGTGTCAGTTACACAGAACACATATTTGTTCTCTTTAATATGTGTTCTTTGAGCCATGGATGTCTCTAATAGTGTAGCATGGTTTAACCTCTCCAAAAATCAGCATCAAAAAGAATTACAGTGACTTAGAACAGTGCATTCACACACACAAAAAAAGAAATGGTGAGAATGAAACAACTGAAAATTGTACTTTGTTATCTGCTTCCATATATAAGCTCCTTGAGGGCAGAGATCGGTTCTCATTGATTATCTTATCCCTAGCGCCATAATAAATCCTTGACAAATGAATGTTAAATGCAAACTTTTTTCACAAGGCACTAACAAGGAATATCTTGAACTTAGCACTGCCTTGTTTAATTTATATTCATTGCCTTCTCAATGTCATAGGACTATTTTATAGACTACCAAACTTGAAGCCAGTCACTTGCCAAAAGGCCACTAAGAGAAACTGGAAAAATGAGAAACAGTGCTTCCAGTTCAGAGCTCCCCAGTCCTGTTTCCTGAACTATACAATTCAGCATGCCCTGAAAGAGATTCGGGCAAATTTTAAAGAGGTCATAAATCAGGAAAAATTAACTTTAACCACATTGAAAATATAGAGGAAGTGTTTTCTTTAAAGTAATATCACAATGAAAGACCATGCCCCACAATTTCTCTTAAAAAAGAAAAAATACTTTCTGTTATAATCATTTTGGGATTCGCTCTCTGTTTCAAACAGATACTTCATTCTCTTCAAAGATGAGGAATAGTCTTAGTCAATTGGCTAGACTTTTGATCTGTTCACTAGGGAAGACGTTATCCCAAAACTACAAGGCTAGATCTGATCTTGTACTTACGTCAAAGTCATCAATACTCTGGGGGTTTGTCTCTTTTCTGTTGACCCTGTGAGATTGCTCCTGAGAGCTGAATGATAGTTGAATGGCAGTTAACTACTTATTAAACATCCCTAAGAGGGTTTTGTGATTTACTCTGAAACTTGGGTCAATCTCAAGGTTCCAAAGTGTATAGGGACATTATTTTCAAATCATTCCACTCCTTGAGTTTGGGAAGTCATTTGTGCTTGGCGTGAGGCTGTCCGGAAGTTGATGTAGTACTGGGAGGGCGGAGCAAAGGGGAAGGGAGGGTCTCATGGTAGACTACGATGCTATGCTGGGGTGAGGCTTCAGTCAGTGAGCTTCACACAAGAATCGTAACCCAAATAGAGGAAACCCTAAAGTATTCTTTGTAAATTATTTGTTGCCGGGTTGGTTCTAGCAGTGATGTCCGTTCCCAGAAGTGCAACATGCACACAAAGCATTTAGTATTAATAATGAAGTACAAAGTATAATGTGAATATCTGGACAAATCACTGCTTTTCACATGGGCAAGGATAAACATTCTGGACATTGCTTAACAGTTTTCAAAAGTCTAATATTAGAAATCAGTGTCTTTTTGAAAGGTGTGGCTCCCTGCCGCACCAGTCTTCCATATGCCATCCTATTCATTTGGTTTTCTCCCTTTTTAGCCAGCTTGGCTGAACTAATCACTAGAGGTTCCTTCTCCCCAGATGCTCACTAGAAACAGTTCGATAGTTTGACATTTCTGGAAGGAATGCATGATTTTAATGCCATTAAACTACACATAATGAGGAAAAAGGAGAAGGAGGAGGAAGAAGAAGAGAGTCAGTAACATTGGCACAAGGGCTTTCTGCTGAGTCTGGGAAAGCTGGTCTGCTGGCCGGTCCTGCGTCCAGGCACCAGCCCTCAGGCTCTCAGGCTGAGGCAGTGTCCTGTGAAGACTATAATTGAAGCGACCATTGAGATCCTGGAGTCCTCAAATGTCTGATGGTGTTTCTGGTGCTGTAGCCTCTGACCCTGGTCCGAAGTTAAACCATCAATGCCCAATCAACATACTTTTCCATATAGATCTTGAAAAATGACCCAGATCTCTAAGATAGAGTTGCATTTGAGAAGTAAATCATGATTTGTCAGTAGCATACTTTAAATAGACAGCATAACTCTGAAGGCTAATCCAGGCAAAATGTGAGCCTAGCAGTACCTGAATCTCCTGACAGCATCAGCACATCCCTCCTTCGCAATCTCTGAACATTTAGGAGTCGTGTTCTACTATGTAATTTAAAAAACTACTTTCAAGACACTCCAGGATATTTATGTCACACGTTAAATTTTTTCATTAATATAGTTATGAAAGTGAGTATTTCTCTGAAAAGACTTTAGCATGATTAGTCATGTTTCTAAACCAACCAGAACACTTCTTTGCACCCGGAAGTTGACTTAAAAAATATGAAATCATATGTAATCATTAAACAAATGTGAATCCTATAACCTGAAAAATTCAGAATTACTGACATTTTTTAAATTGCTTTTTTGATTTATTTTTTTGCCATTCAGATGTCTCATTCTGGTTCCAGATTTGGCCATTTGATAAATGTCAGTGATGCCCCCGAATTCATTCATGCGCTAGGGGAATCTCTAAAGTCAGCAACTGCCTTCTGTCCCTTGTGGATTTGTTGAAATCTCTTTTCCTATCTGTCTTTCCACAGTGCATGAATTCTACATTAAAACTTACTGGTTTCAATAAGTTTTAAACCATGTTGCTATCCAATTCATATTGTGTTTCAGACGATTTGATTAAAAACTATAAAAGAACTACTTGCAGCAAAAGCTTCTCAGAGCGGAACACAAACACTCGTGAAGTGGGCATGTAGGACTTACCCCACACTCACAGCTTTGGAGGGAAATATATGCAGAAGAGGAATAAATCACAAACTGAGTCCCACCCCTAGGCCTCCTTACACGTGAGTCAAGGAGGTTTAAATGTGCAGTGGCCAGTCTTTCTACAGGCCAATCTTAGTTACGCATCTCAGCTTTCAGTGTCTCACAGGAAAGGGAGGAGGTCTTTGCTTAACGAAGATATAGAAAGAAAACCAGCACCATCGTCAGTATTAAAGTCAGCATAATAACATTGTCCAAAAAACAGACTCATTCATAAATCATAGTCATCGGAGCCTTGCCCTTCAGTGAGATCTCTCTTTTGATTAAAATTAAAATTAAGCATATTATATGCAAATGAGAAGGTTGACTTTTTTGATATTTGAATAATAATTTGGTAGTTCTGGGATATTTACATGCACTTTATTATTAATGCACTCTTAAAGTTTGGATGTTTCCACTTTGGATGGCATATATTTGAAAGCAGTTTTTCTCTAAGCCAGGAAACAAATTAAACAGTGCTTATTAAAAGTGAGTTTTTATGCCTAAAACTTTAAATTTGCAAATCCACGTAGAATACAAACTGTAAACAGTCCCATGCTTTGCTGGTAACACAGGCTATCCTGGGGCACAGAAGCGTGAGAGTGCATCCGTTATTGAGCATAACCTTGTGAAGAAGTTGCAGCATTAGAGATATTTTCCCTTCTCTAACACTTCTAAGGAGTAATTTAGAGCTTTTTGCTATCGGAGATGTTACAATGTTTAATGAAATAGCCTGTATAAGGTGTTGGACTAGGAGAAACTGCAACATTCAGTTTCTATATAACATTTTTCACCACTGTGGATAACTCGTCAGATTACAGAGGGGGTGATCACTGGTTTACTAGATTATGAACTTTGTCTCTGATCTAGATAATTTGGGGTACTTTGATTTCATTATAGAAGTTCCTAGACTACTTGTGGGATAAAACAAATGCTGCGACCATATTGAGTTTCATCAAGCTGAATTAGCAGAAAATAAAGATAAAATGCCTTTCTATTTAAGAACATGATGATGTTTTAATTGTTACAGCATTTGGCATGCCTAGTGTATACAATCCTTGACATTCGCATAATCACAAAAGAAAGTTGTTTGGGATTTTTCTTTTATTTCCTAGTTTCCCCTTTCCTCTCTAGTATTTCTCCCACCCCCGTCCCAGCCCTGGCTTTTAGCTCTCCTCGCATTTCTCCATCCTTTTACAAAGAAAACCTCTATGCAGGGAAGGGATACGTGTAAAAATACCTCATTTCTAAGTAGATGGGCCAAAGCTGCTTATTACCTCGCTGTGATGAGCAGACCACCACCGTTGTGACAACTGATGTAGATGCCTCCAGGGTAAAACAAAGGTTTACATATTACACAAGCAATTTAACTGTTTTCTAAACATATTGCCAAGACAGTGGGAGTTGGCAGCCCACACTGTGTTTTAGGTTTTAGAGGCTTGGATTAGAAGTGACTGCTGATTATGAACCTTTTTTTTTGTCTTCTATGAACTACAAGCAACCTAGTAACCCAGCAAAGAATTCTTCACAGCCCTTAAACTTGTCTTCCTAGCTTCCCAAGATTACATACACAAATCACTTGACAAAAGTGGTGCAAGGGTCTTGTGCATAGATAACCACGCAAGACAATTGTCTTGTTCTAACCCTTAAAGAGTTCCGCAAAGTGAAATGTTTTATAATCCTTTTTTGTGCAGTGGGCAAGGAAGAAAAGAAAAGAGTTTGGGCAAAGATTATCCAGAAGAAAGAAAGAGACTCTTTTGGGGTTCCAGTTGAAACACAATAAAGAACATAATTAACTTCACAATTCTTTGTGTTTTTCATTTGACTGCAGGGAGGAGATGAAAGAGGACTGCTAAGCCTTGCATTCCATCCCAATTACAAGAAAAATGGAAAGCTGTATGTGTCTTATACCACCAACCAAGAGCGGTGGGCTATCGGGCCTCATGACCACATTCTTAGAGTTGTGGAATACACAGTATCCAGGTATCACTAAAACGCATCGAGGCAGAAATATTTCTTAATCTTATTTTCTCATTATCTCTTCATAATTTTTTGTTTAGAAGTTACGAACAATAGCCATAAGGTAGCAATAATTAAATCATAATCTCCCTCTTGCTTAAAACCCAGTATGTTGTCTTTAAGGAAAATTGAGAAAAATGATAGTTTGGACACTTTTCCTTAATTGTCTTTCAACTCAAGTACTACTTCTGAAACTTAGAAAATAATGTAACTCTTAGGTCATTTTTATTTGCTCCATTTCAAGTGTATGTTTCTTTATTTACATGCCAGGTATACACTTCCCTGTTTGTGTACTATTTACTTTCTAATGGATAGACCTTACATCTTTAACAATCACAGTATTGTTTCCTCCCCCCATGTAGAAAAAATCCCCATCAAGTGGATCTGAGAACTGCCAGAGTCTTTCTTGAAGTGGCAGAACTCCACAGAAAGCATCTGGGGGGACAGCTGCTTTTTGGCCCTGATGGGTTTTTGTACATCATTCTCGGTGATGGGATGATCACACTGGATGATATGGAAGAAATGGATGGATTAAGGTAAAAGAAAAAAAATACCTTCCTCTTGATGTTAAAATGTTTTAAGTGCCAGGAAAAGGGTCAAAGTCAGTGAGTTTAAGAAGTCTTTGAATTATATCACCTTGGTTAAGTATTTAAGTTTTGTTATCAGTGTCTGCATTTATAAAATGCAGAGGAATTCAATAATATGCTGATATCATAGTTTTCAAAGTCATTATACCCAGATGTCCTAAAACAAGTTACTGCTGTGTGGTTTGCGCTCTGCACACAGCTATATACACAGCCCTGAGAACAAGCAGCACCTCGTGCTCCAGGCAGCCGCTGCTGTTCAGCTGCCCTGCGCATCCAGGCGGCCTTCAACACTCTGCATAATGGACTAACATGGTCCAGTGGAGCTTCTTGGGAGGCATAAAACATATGGATTGGCAAAAAATAAACAGGACAGATGCAAAAAGTAGCGCACCACTGATGCTGCAATCCTTGACCACCACCGAGCTGTGTCTTGGTGCTGTCACTTGTCTTAAGCCAAATGGCCCCGGTTCCATTTCCCACAATATGGAATTTGGAATTTGAATAACTTTGTCTTAAATGGGGGATGAGTCTTTTATCTATCGAGCAATCTCTTGTATTTAGTTTAGGTGAAATACATAACAAAAACAGAAAACACTTACATCGTCCTCCAATTTCTTAGTGATTTCACAGGGTCGGTGCTCCGGCTGGATGTGGACACAGACATGTGCAGTGTGCCGTATTCCATACCAAGAAGCAACCCGCACTTCAACAGCACCAGCCAGCCCCCGGAAGTGTTTGCCCACGGCCTTCACGATCCAGGCAGGTGAGAACACAAGCCTGTCGTCTTGCCTGCTATAAAGCCAGACTGGGATTCCGGAACTGGGAAAAGAAGGAGAGGACCAGGCACAGAGCAGCTAAGAGTGGTGTCCAAGATTGTGCCTCTAAAATCACACCAGCTCATCATCTGAGCACTCTTTCTCCTGTTATTAGTGTGTGAAGCATTTTGCGAAGGCAGATTAGACACAGAAAAGGACAAATTCCTGGAGAAAAATTGCCTTAAAGTTTTGGAAGGTTATTATTGGATAAATGCTGTTGGACTAGTGTAATGATTAAGACCTTAATTTTTCAAATTCAGAGAGATAATAAACCTTTTAATTTGTCTCCTTAAACCCCTCTAAATGATCATTTCCTTATATGTTAAGTGGAGGTGATTATAGCTACCTTGCAAGGATGCTGTAATGATTAAATACAAATCTGTAAGTAAAGCAAAAAATAGAGTGTCTGACACACCTGGGAGGTTTTAAATAAATTATAATTCTTATCACAGCTTCATTTAACATATGATGATACACTATCAATCTGTAAGGAGTTGAGCTAAATGTTTTTTCTCTTGGAAAAAATTACAAATACTAAAGGAATTCATCTTGACAGTTTACTATAATGAACCACAAAGAAAGGAACATTAAGAAGTATGTAGAGCAAGAAATTCTGGGTACACTTAAAAAATGCTTTGGAGTGCATAGCAATTCTGTGATGAAAGTTTCATCCAATCTGCAGTCTGTTATTCATACAAAGGGCTATCTGGCCACATTCATTCATTTACTAGCTTAGTTATTATTGCTATTTAATGTTTATTGAGTGTTCACTATGTGCAAGGTGGGTATTTCTCGAACTTTTATTTTTATAATCCCTCATGCCCTTCATCTCCCCTCCATCAAAGTCCAAGTCTACAGTTCATTTCCTTTTTGGCATCTCAGCAGATCTTAAAATCTGTGCGACAGGGAATACTTAAGGTGGGTTCAGGATGTGGAGGAAACTGTCACATTCCATTCCTATAGCTCAGAGCTCGAAGATACCAACACAAAGCAGCACTTTGAAGTTGAGCAGCCTCAGTCACCACAATCCCACTGGAGTTTTCGTGCAGCCTTCCCGGAGCTCCTGGACCCTCAGTGCAAAAATACAGGGTGAAGTGCTTTACAGACCTAACACATGGCAGGATGCCTGTGCTGTGGAGTCTTACCTCCTCCAGCCACAGAGGGCTGAAGGAAAAGTCTACCTCCCTCCAAGACTATTTCAAGCAGAGGAAGATTTAATAAAGCAAAAAGGAACTAAAATAATTATTGGCTAAAACTAAAGCTGACTTTTATTAATCACCTTGGTGCAGAGTACTGAACTAAGTATCTTGTGCGCATTATCTCATTTCTGCCTCTCAGCAGTAACTGGCATCAAGCACCTCCCTTTTTTTTTTTAAGACTTCAATTTTAGAGCCGTTTGAAGTTCATAGCAAAATTGAGCAGAAGGTATGGAGATTCCCACATACCGCCTGCCCCCACATGTGCAGGACCTCCCCCATTATCAACATCCCCCACTAGAGAGGTCCATTTGTTACAACTGGTGAACCTGACACATCACAGTGGCCCAAAGATCATAGTTTAGGGTTTACTCGGTGTTGTACGTTCTATGGACTTGGCCGATTGTATAATGACATGTATCCACCGTTACAGTATCAAACAAAGAAGTTTCACTGTCACTCCTCTTTTCTTACATAAGAAACTAAAGCTCAGAAGAATCAAGTGGTTCTCAGTGGACGTAGTATTCAGCTCTAGAGCTAGACCTTATGGCCCCCAGCATCTCCACCTTTGGGAGACCTGGCCTCTTCGTCCAGATTTGCTCTTTCTTGTTAGAAACAAGTCAAACTTTTTTTTTTTTGTCATAGTTTCTCCATCTTCAAAAGAAAGGCAATACAGGAAAATTTTCTCCCCCTGAATGGATTTGGTTCCACCTTAAGACACAGCGCGCTCTGTCCTGATCCCTGCCAGGCATTGTATTCTGTGAATCATTGAATTAAAGAGGACAATAAAGGGACTGTTGCCACAGAACAACTAACCCATCTTTGGCAGGTCAGGCTTACAGTTTCCCCATTATAAATGGGATCATTCAGAGCCAACAGTTTTTGTTTTGTTGTTTAAATAATTTCTGCATTTGACTCATGTCTCTTAAGCCCTAGAACCTACTCTCAGATTTTTTTATTTTTTAATAATTTTATAGCCCCAATGGTTTTTTGTTGTTGCTGGGGTTTTTTGGGTTTTGGTTTTTTTTAAGTCATTAATGTATTTTCTTGGTCTAAAACAGTGATTCTCAATGGGATGGTTTTACCCCCAGAGGACATTTGGCAACGCCCAGAAACATTTTTGGTTTTCACAACTTGGGAGGAGAGGATCATTATACTGACATCTAGTGGTTGGAGGCCGGAGATGCTGCTAAACATCCTACAATGCTCAGTACAGCACCTCCCTCACTCCCACCCAAAGAACTACCTGGCCCAAAAGTCAATAAGGACAAGGTTGAGAAACCTGAAAAAAAAAATGCAACGCTGTTTTCCATATTCGTGAGAACGTCAAAAATTATATTATTCAACTTCTTTCTTCCTCCAACCCAAACTCCACATGCCCAGTCCTGCACTGACTAAAACATACAACTAATATTGAGCCCCTTTGTGTTCCCAGGTTTGAACTAGGTAACAGAAATACACTGATAAAGAAGTTGGAAGTAGTCCCTGTCCTCAAGGAGTTTACAGTCAGTGGCTTAAGTCACAGAAATATTCTGGCCCCAGATTAGGGGTGACATGAAGACACAGTCAACTTAAAAGCCCATAATGGTTGTTAGGGATGGCTTTATTTTTATCCCCTAAATTGGAGTGCACACTTTCCTTTGTTAGAGCAGCCTGAGCTTTAGAATATAGCAATCCATATAAGAAACATAAACTCACAAGATTAATGCTATAACTAATTCTATATTGTGAGTTCCAGGTATGAGTTGATGCTGCTGCTGATTCTTATACTTTACCAGTGTATCATATATGTGATATTCCTTAAGAGCAGGCTAACAAATGTTTTAAGTCAGTGTACACATTCATAATGGAGGGAGATACCAAGAGAAATTAAGAAATATTCTCCAGAGACCATTCAGCTTCAGCAGAGTAAACAAACACATCAGGATGTTTCCTTCAGTGGTTTCTAGAGGATCCAAACTAAATAGCCCATAGGATCCTTGCCAGCCCGCAAAGGGTTCCTATGTCAGGAATCTTCAATCTGAGTTTGGAAGATATTCCTGGTAGGAATTCATGGGTGTCCCTCCCTTTTGTTATTCAGATGTGCTGTCGATCGACATCCCACTGATATAAACATCAATTTAACAATACTTTGTTCAGACTCCAATGGAAAGAACAGATCATCAGCCAGAATCCTACAGATAATAAAGGGGAAAGATTATGGTAAGTAGAGCATAATTTGTTGATTTGGCTTTAGTTTGGGCTTTGTTTTATTTTAGTCTATTAATTGAAGAGAAAAGGATTTCTGCAAAATGAACATTGGGAAAGTATAAAAACACTGGCCTAACAGTGGTGAGGGAGTAAATTGCTCACATTTTAAAGGTCCAATGGCTCTTACGAGCCCTAGGTGTTCCATTTGGGTAATTACCTTTCCCATGAATTGAATGGTGCTCTGTAGGTCCAACAAATTTAATGGACCTTTAAAAGTTAGCAGTTTAGATTTTGCTCATCTGAGAATCAAGATGAATACCTTCTATTTATTTAACGTATAAGAGAGGACTTGTCTTAACATTTTATACACAGAGGAAAAAACAAATGTTACAGGTAAGAAATTTCTCAATACCCAACATACTTGTCTCAGCAATTAGGAAAATTATAAGTGTTTCAAATAAGAATGTAATTTTTTAAAGGTGTTTATTTTACAGAAAACAAAGTTATAGACTTGTATAAACATGTTATTTACCCAAATCATGGAAATGGGACATTTGGACATTATTTTTAATAACATGATTACTAGAATATTTAGAGTACACATACAAAAAATAAAGTTGGATAATCATGAAGTCCAAAAAACTGAATATTTTTCAATGTTTTAGTATTTACTCTTTTTGGAGGAAGCAATATATCAAATATTATTATGATTCAGGGAACACAGTAGATTAAGATTATTAAATTGATTGCTTCTTCTATTTACTCATTCAATACAGATATTTATTTAGCACCAGGAATGAAGCAGCTGTGTCAGTTCATGTGGTATTCAGTTATTTTACTTTATTTTTTTTTTCAGGTATTCATGTATGTGTCTGTGTGCATCTTATAAAAGCCAAACCAAAGAATAATGTGGTTTGAAAAAAAAAATGTAATGAGTCACTAGCTTGATGGAATTTCGGCTATATTTGTAGATTAAACTAAATTCTACAATCACATTAATTGGAGTTCAGCTGAAATTGGCTGCAATATTGGCAGTCCTACGTTTATGTATTAAAAACATATTCACAGAATCCTCTCACAATGTATACATATATAAAACCACCCCGATGTACACTTTAAATGTCTTACAGTTTCATTTGTTGATTATACCTCAATAAAGCTGAAAACAAAACAAAACCCCAAAATAACCACATTCACAGTGCTTACTACATACCAGCCACTGTAGTAAGCATTTCATAAACTTTACTCATTTTATTCACAGAACAACCCTATGTGATAAGCACTATCATTAGCCACGTTGTACCAAACTGAGACACAGAAAAGTTAATTATCACACAACATAAAGTGGCAGCGCCTAGATTTGAACTCGGGCAGCCTGACTCCAGAGTTCATGACCTTACTCATTCAGTTATGCTGCCTCTCAGTGAGCTGATGATTTAAAACTTATCTTTTCTACTTTTTATAATATCATACTCACCATAGTCACACGAGGAGGGGAGAGAACTTTAAAATTATTGTCTTTCCACAAAAGCTTTTGCCTAAAATACTACCTATTGATAGTGTCTTATTTGACATTAGGCATGTAGTAAGTAATTTTCAGATTAATCTGCAACTGCCTTTAGATCTTTTCCATTGCAATTAGCATACGTGTATTCAAGCATAGAATGACATGCTTGGAAAGATTGAGATACATGACTATACACATGTAATTCAAAAGGAATGATGGCAGTAGACTGTTAACCACCCAACTCTATAAACAAAACTATTAAAATATTTTAAATGAAGATATTACTTGACTAAGTGACAGTGGTTTTAAATATACGGCAAATGTGGTTTTAAAGACCTTTTATGTACTATGCTTTTATTTCCATTAGAGTGTATACTGTTAAACATTTTATATAACTTGACAGAGGTCTGGCTCAATTTATTAAATAATGCAGAGGCATTTCTACAAAAGATTCAGTATTTAAAAAATTAAGTATTGTTTTCTTAAAGTATTTTGGTTCTAAAGTAAATAAACGTGATTTCCAAAATAACTTAATTCTAATTTCATTGAAAATGTGGTGTGTCCTGGCAATTATAATAACAGCGAGCACGTATAGAGCATTTCCATTTCGTTAGGCTGTACATGGAAGCCCTTTAAATTTTATACTATTTAAGCCAAGGGAGTAATTATTTTCACTAAATATCTATAGCAAGGATTCATCTTATGCATCATGGAACACATTTCAGAGTTAAAGTGAATTATTGTAATAATTGTTGCTTGGCCTCTATTACTTTTACTTTATGAAAATATTTTTCATTTGATCTAATGCTATCTTTATTTCCTCCCAGAAAGTGAGCCATCACTTTTAGAATTCAAGCCATTCAGTAATGGTCCTTTGGTTGGTGGGTTCGTTTACCGAGGCTGCCAGTCTGAAAGACTGTATGGAAGCTACGTGTTTGGAGACCGTAATGGGTAGGTTTCCTGATACCACAATTTGATATATCAAATGACATATCCTTTGATTAGTGTACAAACGACCATAAAATATTCAAACGATTATCTCCCCTTGGAGGTCAGGTCTGGGACACACATAAATATTATTATTTACTTTTAGTTCCACTATATATGGTGGTTTAATTAAAGAACTTCCTAAGAGATGCTTTTTAAACAGACTTGATCAAGTTCATAAAATAATTTTTTAAGAGCAGAGAAATCCTCAGATGGACTTTTCATATTATGTAGGCTCTTCCCTTCATCCTTAACATAAATTTACAGTGATAATGTTTAATTTGAACACTGTTGTTTTACATGAGTTGTATAAATATTTTAAAAAATCATCTTGGAACGCTAACGATTTTTGTTTTTGCCAGACTGTCAAGACTTTTGGCAAAAGAACTTAATTTGTCTCTATTGATAGGAAGACTATAAAATTAAATTTTAGAAGTCACATTGTGGATAGTTGTAAGAAACTCTGTGATGAAACTCAAATTAAGAATCTTGTTTCCCAAGTCACTGGCATTCAGGCATATGGCAGAGCTGATACGCTTGGTCGCTAAAAGGAACTAGAAAAGTGTACTGACCCCACGATCTCCCCCCTGTCCCTCTCTCTGATTAATAGCACAGCATGGAGTCTAGTCCTGGAGAGGAAGTATCATTCTCTGGATGAAGGGGAGGGCTTTTCTCATACTCAGGTACTTTTAGTGCCCCCTCCAAACAAAATATCTTTCAGTACTTTCTCCCCACATAAGAATTTCACAATATTCACACACATTATGGGCTATATTATTTTTTCCCTGTAGAAGCCAGGTCTATGGCACAACAATTATTTATTGTGTTTTATTTTAAACATTTTTATTGTGTTTTTTAAGCAAAAGCATGTTTTCATTGTAGGTTTATGGTATGTTTTTGTTGTAGGAATTTCTTAACTCTCCAGCAAAGTCCTGTGAGCAAACAATGGCAAGAAAAACCGCTCTGTCTTGGCAACAGTGGTTCCTGTAGAGGTTACTTTTCAGGTCACATATTGGGATTTGGAGAAGACGAATTAGGTACTGTACAGACTATTTCTGTTAAATTCTGTTCCCACTTCCTTGCCCAAGAGGCTTTGTTCTTCTCTGAAGAATAAGTATAGCAGTCTTCTCCATTTGGCGGAAATGTAACCCACAGCAAAGATGCCCTACTGTAGAGATTAGAGATAGTCCAGTTACGTATTCTCTTCCAATAACCTCTCTCTGGCGGTCTTTAAATCATATTTCCATTTAAAAAATATAAAGGTAACAAAGCAGGAAAATGGGAGGCAGGAACAAAAGAAAATTGTTGAGTCCTGAAGAGAGAGAAACCTTTAAATGTCTACTGATATTTGTGGTGCATCGGAGTCATTTGTTTATATTCTCTATCGGAAAACCTGTCCACTTATCCATGTCTCTTGGAATAAATAAAAAACTTGTTGCAATCTGAATCTCACCTTATCCTGTAAATTTCCTAATTTTTTATTTTTTTGCCAATTGGGGCATGAAATTTGTACAAGGTAATCAGAGTTTGTAGATCTGCTTTCCAACAGAATAGAAATTATCTTCTCATTGATGATCTTTGGGATACCATACAATATATTTATTGGTTGTTAACAAAATGTATAAGGCTTAATAAGCAAAAAGAAGTTGAAATTGGAATGTAATCAATCAAAGAGTGAAAATGCTATTAGTTTTAAATTACAGAGATAAAGGCAGGTTTTATAATGATGCTCTTTAAAGAACAATATCCAAACAAACCATGGTTGCTGTGTTCCTTTAGCCTCAAAGATGAATTTCTAGGGGTCAGCCCTGTGGCCGAGTGGTTAAGTTCGCACGCTCTGCTTCGGCGGCCCAGGGTTTCACCGGTTCTGATCCTGGGCACGGACGTGGCACCACTCATCAGGTCATGCTGAGGCAGCATCCCACATGCCACAAGTAGAAGCACCCACAACTGAAAATATACAACTGTGTACTGGGGGGCTTTGGGGAGAAAAAGGAAAAATAAAATCTTTAAAAAAAAGATGAATTTCTAGGTATTAAGAAAGAAGAGTTATGTTTCTCATCTAAATTAGAATATTTTCTCTAAAAGTCTAGATTCGGTTTACCTGTATCAAATGGAGATTCATCAGAATTTGTTCTATGTCATTCACTTAGGTTAACAAAGGACTTAGACAAGATTACTGAAACACATAATACATATTCCAGACCCACAGGAATTTAATGATTCAAAGAAGAGAAGTCCAATCTGTTCTGTTCTTGTTCCAGCATTGAAAGGCACTGTATAATTAATTTTCCCTTGATATTCTCCTACCCTACTCAAAGGAACCAGAAAGATACTCTTTCTTACTTAAATCCTCTGTAATGTAATTTAAATTTCATTGGCTAACTCCATTTTTAAAATATAAATTAGGATTAAATTGCAGCAGAGTTAGAAATGAATTTTTAGATGTTGTGACTGAATCATTTTCATTTCCCCAGACCTTACTACAAATGACTCACCATCAGTCATCCTATTAGCATCACCACCATTGGTTAAAATATCCAAACATCTGTCTACACTTAATACTAGATTGGGAGCAGAACCAACAAATGAAGCATTCACAATTCTTACTGTCCAAAAGCTGCAATATCATGTATACTTTATAATTAAAAATACACTTTCACTGAATTACACTTTAATGTAAAACTCTTTGGCTTTAATTAAGAGCCATATAAGAAAATGAGGAGGTTTTTACATTTTTTGAAACAAAAAAGTGTTGAGCGTCTGTTTTCTCTCTGTGTTTATTCTTTAACTATAAAATCAGGAGGGTTTGTCCTAAGGGTTAAATGAGGTAAACTATATAAAGTACTTGACAAAATAAATATTTTTTTGTTTGCATTCCTTTGCTTTTTAGTGTAAACCCCATAGCATCCCTTTCAGAAGTAAGAAAGTAGTAAGTGTGCTTCATATATAATAATAGAGTGGAACTGAGAAATATAGGATAAATCAAGGAATATTTCATGAGAACCAAATATATATTTTAAAG
Organism: Equus asinus; assembly: GCF_041296235.1. Classification (NCBI taxonomy): domain Eukaryota; kingdom Metazoa; phylum Chordata; class Mammalia; order Perissodactyla; family Equidae; genus Equus; species Equus asinus. The sequence goes on from NC_091792.1 coordinate 33,181,535, forward strand.
CCTTATAAACATATAATCATAAATACAACTTATAAGTCCCTATTCATGTGAACCATTCTATACATTGAATTATATGGAAGTAGTGGTGATAAATAAGAGTGGTTCCCGGGCCAGCCCTGTGTCTGAGTGGTTAAGTTCGCACGCTCCACTTCGGTGGCCTGGGGTTTCGGCAGTTCAGATCCTGGGCACTGACCTAGCTCTGCTCATCAGGCCGTGCTAGGGCAGTGTCCCACGTAGAGGAACTAGAAGAACCCGCAGCTAGGATATACAACTAAGTACTGGGGGGCTTTTGGGAGATAAAAAAAAAAAAAAAAAAGAGGAAGATTGGCAATAGATGTTAGCTTAGGGCCAATCTTCAAAAAAAAAATTTTCAAAAATCAAGAGTGGTTCTCTCCTAAAAGGATTTCATCATCATGAACCAGCCTAGCATCAAGAATTAGGGAGGTAGACTTGAGGGTGAGCATCAGGGTTTCTCTCTTCCCAAATATTTATTTTAATATATTTTGTTTTTAAATACTAAAAGTTAAAAAGGAGTATCCCAATTCTATCTGGCCTCAAATTATCAATTAACAATAACAACTCAGTAACCAAACCTTTCAATCTTGGGCAGAATAAATCAAGATAAAACTTGCCATTCAGCACTCATTCTGCAAATATTTATTGAGCACCTATTCTGTGCAAAGCTCTGTCCTGGGTTCTGGGGACACAGCAGCAGAGAGAGAGACATGAAATTTATATTCTAAAGGAGAGGACAATAAAAATAAATATTGCTTTGGTTGATTTTTGTTTTGAATATACTGTATGTCAATTGGTAATAAGTGTTTTCTAGAAAAATCTAGTTGTGAAGAGGGACAGAGATTTCTAGGGTTGGGAAAAGTGCAATTTTCAGTAGTACAGTCAGGAAATTTGAAGGAGAGGAAAAAGTCAACCCAGTGGAAATCTACTGAAAGGCAGGAGCCTGAGACAGAACCTGAGACCGATGCTGAGACAGCAAGAGCCTGGGACAGAAGCTGAGATAGGAAGCAAGTCAAGAGACTAGGACAGGAAGAGCCTGACACAGGAGCCTGGGACAGGAGCCTTTCTCATGTGTTCAAAGCCAAGAGGCTAGTGAGGCTAGAGAGGAATGAACAAGAGGGCAGAACGTTGCAGATGACGTCAGAGCAATAAGGGGGTCATCAGAGGCCGCTGTCACGACTTACATTTGCCCGGAGAGAGATTAGAAGCCATTGGAGTGTACTGAGTGTGATCCAACTTATATGACCTAACTTGCTTTAAAAGAATCTCTGTGGCTGGTATGTAAACACAGAGGAACAAAGGTAGAAGAAGGAGATCAGTGAGGAGGCTGTTGCCATAATCCAGGTGAGAGATGAATGTCTGCTTGCGCTGGAGTAGTAGTGGATGTGGAGGGACGGCTTCAGAATCTGGATGCCCTGTGAAGGCAGGCTTGTGCAACTCTTTCATAATCTTTAGGCAAGTCATCTTCCTGAGGATATATGGAAAAAAAATATGTATACACACATACATATATATATATACATACAAATACATTTATATACGTATATACACATATACATAAATATCTGCTAGGCAATAGGAAGTAAGCCCTTGTAATACTGTGAATTAACATACTGTATTTCTCTCTTCATAGGTGAAGTTTACATTCTATCAAGTAGCAAAAGTATGACCCAGACTCACAATGGAAAACTCTACAAAATCGTAGATCCCAAAAGGTGAGGTTTTTTGATATTCCTTTAAGTCAAGTAATATTCTCCTCCAAGTTATTCCGGTGCATTCAAATTGGTGAGAGACGAATTACAGTTAGCAGTCAACAAAGATGAAGACTTCTGCCCTGTCCGTATGCTAAGTGCTGTCCTGAGAGGCCCTCCAGCGCCAGTCTCTGGGGCCTAGACGTGACCACGCTGAACTTTAACAGCCTTATTGCGATCACACATTCTTGTCACCCTTGTCATCAGAGAGCAGCATTATATTTGTAAAATCAGAGTCGTCCGCTAAACGCCAGAGGACCCCGATGTGTGAGGCGGTGGCTTCAGCTCTCCTGTTGGAAGCAATAACCCTCCTTTCTTTCGAGAAAACTGGAAACATACCAGCATAGATTACAGCTGCTGGGTATGATTTTTGTTAGGGAATCAGGATAAGTTATTCTGGCAGTTCAACATCTGAGCCTCATTTCAAAACTGTCTGGAAGCTCCCAGCTCTCATGCAGGCTTCCGTGACTAAACAAATGAAAACTGAAGGTTTTCTTATTTACCTCAGCAAAAGGAGGATTTGAATGTTTTAATCCTTTAAAGAATATATTTATCCTTCTCCGCTCCTTCTCACTCACCCCATCACAACTTCAACACACACACAACTTTCACCTTATCTTGAATTATAATTAGTCAGTTGTTAATTTCATGGATAAAATCGGAACTATCAAAGCTGCTAAATTTATGTACTGTCACATAGATATTAGTCATAAATTTAGAAACAACTATTGCAGGACTGAAGTACCCTCACAGGTAGGACTATTGTTGAACACCAGTAGTTGTCAGGCTGTAGCTCCACCACGCTGTGAGTTTCACATTCTTTCTATACTAACTTATCTTCATGAGCCATTTGCAAATTTAAATTCCCAAATTTCATGTCTCTTTTAGAAGAATAAATTCTAATAATCTGAAAAGTTTGCTAAAAGCATTAATTTCATTCCATTTTATAAACATCACTTGTAACTTGTAAATTGTGTATGTTTTTCTGAAAAAGCCACGGACTAACAAAATGGAGATTCTTGTCCTTTTTCCATATCACAAAACACTATCTTTCCTGAGAAAAATATAGGCTGGCATTGGTCCTGCAGACCAAAAAGAGGAATAATCAATTGTGGATGGTCTCTCCGCGGTGTCACAGATACTCATCCATCACACAATGAGAGCTTTCCTTCTCTATGTAACAGTACACATTTTCTTTCACAATTAGAGAAGTACCCATATATATCCTGTAGGAGTTCGTTACCTCCTTGATTATGAAACCAATGTCCTCTTTGTGAAAAGCAAAGTAATGAATGAAAATAATAGACATTTCGGCAAATATCGAAGTTGGCAATATTAAGGACAAATATCAAACTAATGTTAATTCATAAACTAGCAGCATTCTAATGATTCATAATGAGGTCTTAGGGATTTCACTCAGCTCTAATGCCATTCATTTCAAAGTAATCGTTGTTATTCCATTATATTCGTCAAAGTTGATATGCTTTTGCCAGCTTCCTGGTAGTGTTATAATTCTCCCTCCTCACAAAAGTCTTTTCCTCTTCATCTGGCTTGTTTAGTCTGTTGGTGGTGAGTTGAGGTGAATTTTACACCTTCAATCCATTATTAGTGTCTAATTACCAGGGTGGCCATAAGGGACCTTGGCTTTGTGATCTTAGGGCCTCCTCTCGTAGGGTGGTCTCAGAGTGACATACCTGAAAGGCCTGACTTCTCATTATGGTGCCTGTTTCTGGTGAGTTGTGTCATGTGTGGGGCCAGGGTTAAGATTTGTGTTTGGTTTTCAGAGGGTGGGGGGGGTAACAGAGTCCCAAAGTCACCGTCCTTGTACACAGGCGTAGGCATAAATTTCAAAATTAAACTGACTATAAGAAAACAAATGTTTTCATAAACATTTGTTGGGGGCCTCATGCTGTTTCGATTTGGATGCCAACGTTCATTCTTACAGCGTTTCTCCCTAGATGATCTGAAGTTCTGAATAAGCAGACGCGTTAGTGTATGTGGACAGGATTATTTTGGAAACACAAGCTAATTACTAGCCTGGCAGCATTCAGGGTGTCTGCTTCAGAGCAAAATTGTTTTTCTAAAACTTTTGAGGGAGAATTTGAAGAGCCTCATCTTCTGAAAAAATAATATATAGACATTTCTTGTTATATCAAAAATCTAATTCAAATTAAAATCTTAGGTTATTGTATTCTTGGGGAGGAGCCCTAGACTTGTTAGAATAATGTTTTCAGAATGACTTTCAAACATCAATTGACGTATGGCCCTAGAAGAGAATAATAACAAATTATAAAATTTTTATATTCTATATTACGTGTCATAGAAGTTACATTCTTACTCACCATACGATTTATGTTTTTCCTGCTTTTCCCTAAACACATGCACACTCACATACAAGAAAGATAAGTGAGTTTAGAAACCATATGCAATATTCTTAAGTCATTTTTGGCAAGAGCAAATGAGGTTCCAACATTGTCACCTCAGTCTGTAAGGACAGTTTGCTCTAAGGCTATATGTTACATAATCATTTACGTAAGTTTAAAATCATTTGCAGTGTGCACACTTGTCAGAAAAGAATGGCAAGATAACTTATTATAAAAATCAAATGCCATTATTTATAAGGAAAAAAATGAAAATTTATTAAGAATATAATCAACTTTGGGGCTGGCCCCGTGGCCGAGTGGTTAAGTTCGCACGCTCCGCTGCAGGCGGCCCAGTGTTTCGTTGGTTCGAATCCTGGGCGCGGACATGGCACTGCTCATCAAACCATGCTGAGGCAGCGTCCCACATACCACAACTAGAAGGACCCACAACGAAGACTATACAACTATGTACCAGAGGGGCTTTGGGGAGAAAAAAGGAAAAAAATAAAATCTTTAAAGAAAAAAAAAAAAGAATATAATCAACTTTCTCTAAAGCTTAACTAGAACTCAGGAGTTATTTAAGGAAAAAAGCAGAAAAGAAATGAATTTTGCCTCCATGTTAGAACGTTGAACACACTTCAGGAATACCTTCAGAGGCGGAGCAGTTGCATCTCATGGCAGAGTGGAGTGAAGATCAAGTCAATACCAATTCCCCAACTTGCTGGGCCAACTTATTGGGTCCCAAGAAATCTGTGTTACTGGGTTCTGCATGCCCTGGTGTGGGGAGCTCCTTCAACCAGCAGTTCCAGAAAACAGATTTCAATACATTGAGCCCAAGAGCTGGGCAATAATTTTAGTTTCACTTAGTTGTGCCATCTGAGACTAGTCAAGACGAGGAGGGAGTCTGTCCGGGTAGGACAAGGAGTCAATTGGTCTTGTCTCTGAATGCTTCTTAGTGTGGGACCCTGCACCTCATTTCACCGTACTGTGCCCCATTGCCCATCGATAAAGTGTGGACTTATTTCTGCGGAGCTCTGTGAAGATAATTAAGGAATATATTTAAAACGTATTAAACTCTTTAGTATTGTTGCTGTTCATTCCATGCATTCGAGAATTATTTTCAGGTGATCTCTCAACTTTTAAGGTTGTCTTAGTTCCAAACTTGGGATAAAGGTGTGCATGGAGCTTTAAAGAGCTCTTAATACCTAGTGTTCAAATGTCCAAGTCATGCATTGGATGCTTGTTGTTTATTCAGTCTTTTCAGAATCAAACAAATGCTCCTGAAGGTGGAAAGTAAAGAATTCTAACAGAGTTATGAACTCTCCAAGCTTCACTTTTTTTTTAAAGATTTTACTTTTTTTCTTTTTTCTCCCCAAAGCCCCCCAGTACATAGTTGTATATTCTTCTCTGTGGGTCCTTCCAGCTGTGGCATGCGGGATGCCACCCCAGCGTGGCTCGATGAGCAGTGCCAGGTCCGTGCCCAGGATTCGAACCAATGAAACACTGGGCTGCCTGCAGCAGAGCGCGCGAACCCAACCACTCGGCCACGGGGCCAGCCCCTCCAAGCTTCATTTTTATAGAACACAATTTTTTTATGCTATTGACAGAGATTCAGTTGAACTTAAACCACGTGATCTTTTTGTGATTCTGAAACATTTCCAGGGTTATTTCTCCAGGAATTTGTAAAATAAAATTATTCTTAATCATGTTCATTTAATTACTATGTCCCAGTCTTGCTATATTTTAACATATTGCCTATCTGCTACCCAAGCAAGTCACACAGACCCTTCCCTTAGGAGGTCTATAAATTAAAAATGCAAATTCCAGGCTCAAGAGGTCATCTTACAGAAATGTTGTATCCCTGAACTCCTGTGTGACCAATATCAAAAACTGCTCCTTGTGCCTCCACCCTCCTTCTCCCTTCAGTGGCCCCACTTGCTGCTGTTTGTTTATTTATTTATTTTTAATATCTTCATCCTGCTCTTTATTATACTGGATGCTGAAGAGTGCTTTTTTTTCCCAAAAAAATCACTTCATAAGAGGAAATCAGCTCTGTTTAACCTTCACATATGTCTCAGGGAGCCGCAGGCAGCTCTGCCATCCCAAAGAAAGTCATGCATAATAGAGAGGCTTTAGCCCAATAAGCCAGTCTAGTCCCAATTCATCAGTCAAAGTTTTATGCAAGTGGCCCCCCTAGGTTGATAAATCCCCACAGTGCCTGTTGACCCAGCTGCCAAGTCCTCTTGCTGCAGGCGCTGTTTTCATGGCCACCCTGACAGTAATACAAACTGTTTAGCAGCTCCATTGACCTTTCAGCTATTAACAGGGACACAGGCTCCACTAGGGACCCGTTTTCAAACATGACAGAATTTCTTAACACTGGAGGTCATGAACAAGTATATGCCCTATAAAAATCCATTCAGCATGGTGGATTTGAAGTCTAAAGGACAAGGAAGCATGTTCCACATTTTTGCTATTATTATCTTTCTACATACCCAATATCTAAAAATGGATATATACTTATCAGCCAGCTTATATTTTATTCTTAATGTCTTATATTTTATGTTGTGGTGCACAGCACCTTTTTAACTAACAAATCCTTTCTAAGCTACCATATAGCATCTGAAAGGTTAAAGATATGTTACAAATGAAGGGGATAAGATCAAAGTCAAAACTTCTAATGAATGGATGAGCGTGCATATATAATATAGAGCAATGGCCTAAATATAACTGGAATTTTATTCATACCTCACCAAGATTTGTGATGCACGTATATATAGACACACGCACTTAAACATACTCAGGTATTCCATACAGTGCAACGTAGAGGCCTCACCTATTTCAAAACAAATAGAAAATATTATGTAATAATTTATTTTAAAAGTTTTATCTAAATGACTATGTTGTTTAAAATGCTTATATAAGGCTTCTTATGTGTATATCCTATTTCCTGGAGATGTGACATATGACCACAGCATTCAAAGGAATTTTCTGCTTTATGTTATAGTCTCTCTTAAACTATCAATTTTGAATGTTGGAATATCAGTTCCTGGAGTAATTGTACAGATTGCTATGAAAACTTGATTGAATTTCCACTTATAAATGGCATTTGTTAAAACATGAAATAGAGAATATGAATAATTAAGAATATATTCTTCAAAATGAGAATCATTTGTTAAGACTCAAAAACTCTTAAAAGCTTTTCTTTTTAATTCTTATGTTTCTCCCCCTCCTGGGACAATGGTGGAAGTCTGATATTATTAGGCCTTCTAAATATCTTATACTTTTATTGTAAGGCAATGTATCATCCGATATTGCAGTACTTGAGATAAAGGTAGATTTAGTCTTGCATAAAACAGCCACATGAATGTGTAAAAGATGTTGTCTAGAGGAAAGTGTACTTTTTAAAGAAAACACTGCATCTTAGCATCATGTTTTTTGCTAATTCATTTTAGTCAAGTTAAAAAATCTGTTGCGTACTTGAGTTGTTTTTGTCAGTATTGATAAATGAATCAAAAAATGTAACATTAAAATTTGGGAATTTGTCACTCTAACAGTCTTCAAAGAGAATTTAAACTGACATTTTTGTGTTCTTTTAAAGGACAGAAACATTTCAAATTTTTACTTCCCATTTAAAGCATTTAGTGATATTTAAAATTTCTGCCTTCATATGATATAAAATTAATACACTGGTAGATTAATACACAACTTTATAAGTGGGAAAAGGGTGTTTCTTTTTGGATGATTTCTAAAAGAAAAATCCTGTAGGCTTTAAGTCTTTTGAAACATGTTGTAACCAAAGTGTTATTTAAAATACCTATTACAGACGTTTCTTATTTAGTGTCTAACATTTTTGTCAATTATGGTTTATGAATTAAGTTTTTAAGATAAAAATTGATTTTGCACATAAAATTCTGAACAGAATAGTTTCCTTCTTTATATTAGGAAGCAATGGCACTGGCTTTTTATTGTATCTTAATTTTCCAGTTTTTATTTTTTTAATCCTATAAAAGTACAATTACACTCCAAGATTAAATCAGGAGATTTAATCACTCTACAAGTATCTTTTGCACGTCTCCTGTGTTCATGATATTTTATTATGTGCTATGGAGGGAGAATATAAATGGGAACTTAGTCCCATCCTCTAAGGAGCGTATTCTCACTTTAAATCAGGAGATTGCTCACATTATCAAAAATGTAAATAATATTTTCTAAGATAACACTTTGGGACAAAAAACTTAGGCCAGAACATCGTACATTATAAATTGCTGAATTAATGGTCCAGGAGGCTATGGTTACTGAGGTGGGTAAAACTCACCAGGATTTGGCTTCCTGGTCCAGTGTGTTCTGCTGCAGTGTGATTTTCCTTAACACTAATTAGCTCAGGTATAAAAGAGAATGATGACTGCGTAACATGCAAATTATGTAGCTTTTCAAGCAAGAATAGCCAGAATTGTAAGAAAAGCAACAATCCCTCAACCCGGCTGTTGCACATGCAGAAGGAGCCTTTTCAGCTTAGTGTTAAAATGAAACATAAGTGCCTGCACTGGGTTTCCCTCCCCCAAGAGGCATTCCTCCAGCCTAGCCTGGCTCTCTGCAGGTTGCACTTCCTCCTGAGTTCAAAGCTTTCCTTGCATCGCCATTTTGTTTTTGTGTGTTTCTAATCTCCCCTGAGGCCATGTCCAGCTACTGCCAACCTACTCACAGGGTTGCGCAAACTCTCTCTCAAGGTACCAAGTCTTGTTTTTGTTAGTGCTTTAGTTACAAAGTTGCACAGATCTTGAGGAGTCTGTCCCAACCCTATTTTCCCCATAAGCCTTTTATTTTTAATATGCGATTTTGTAGAACACGAGAATTTTTAGGAGCATTTTTAGGAGCATGTACATTGAATTAATGCAGAGACACCTATTTTTCTATTTCACCTCTAATAATTAGACCGGTTTCTGAATTTAGGACATTGCAAACAATACAACAAACACCTAAGGCAATTTAATAAAATTGGCTTTATCTTTTTTTTTTCCAAAAGCATATGACAGTATCATCTAGTTGTATTAAGCATTTCTGCGAGGTTTGCTCTTTAAGGAAATACATAACTTTTCATTTCCTAATTTTCCCATGAAAATATATACATTGAATTAAGCTGATAAAGTTGAATAAAGGAGATCCACACACCCTTTGAGATACTTGTGTGTTGTGGTGGTGGTGTCTGGATAGTGAGATTAATAGGACCTGAAATATAGGTGCCTTGCTCCCTTTTTCTGAAAGTAAGAGGAGCAGCTGAGTGGAAAGACAACTATGCTAGGAGAGAGTTTCAGACTACCTGTAATTAGCTGTAGGAAAGCCATTTAAACTCTTCGTTCACGTTATGATCTTTTAAATTTGGAAATAACAGGACCAGCCCTGTCTCATGAGGATAAAGAGGAATATGAAATTACTGGAAAGTGGCTTCATTATTTGCTTTTATCTTTAACCGGAGAATGAAATTTAGCAGATACCTGTGAAAGTTCTGATAACCTTATTAGCACTAGGCAGCCAGACCCATGGCTCACTTCACCAGATCATCACCTCCTCTGCCCACTTTGAGTTTAGTGCCCATAATGCTGATCGACACTATTTCTGAGTGAGCATGTGCTCAGCATTTAAATCACACACCTCAAAATGAAGACAGCATTGATCACTGAGGAAACAGCCGAGGCCCAGCCCTGTTTTTTCAGCATGTTTCAGACCAGACTAATGCAGTAGTTTGAGAAATGATACATAATGTACATAACGGCAGAATTATTCTTAAATTTAAGTTTTCTTTCCCTTTATTCCATTATCGGGGTTACTCAGGACATACATAAAAAGACAGTTCTGCAGCCTACATATGATATAATGTCAAGTAAGGCATTCCTTAAGAATAAAATGAAAGCAGTAGGTCTTAAAACATTCAGTTTCTTGGTCTACCTCAAATAGGACTCGAAAATACTGTTCAGAAATGTGTATTGCCATCTGCACTGCCATAAAGCCCGAAATGAGACCAATATTGCATGGTTACCCAGAAATAGATTCCATTTTCTCTGTTCTCCTACCTGGAATATGATTGTGTCATGAATGTATAACATTCCTCACAGCCAAATTGAATTCGTATAATGGATTATCGTTTTACTAGCTGCTACAAAATGGCTATGTGTCGTCACAAAACATGCTGTAAGTCCATCGGAATCCAAAATTCTACTCCTCCTGGGTAAACTGACGCTGAAAAGAGGAATGTCAACATGAGCAAGAAGAATTGAGTGAACATCTAGACTAAGGAGAATTATCCAAACTAAAAGAAAAAAATCAATTTGTGTGTTGACCTGAGAGAAAGGCACTAAAATGAGTATCTAAAAGATGGCACAGCACCTGTCCACTCATGCTTATTCCTATACAGATGGGAAACAGTAAAATCTATCCCATCCTGAGAAAGTTTCCACTTTCTTGCCCTTTTTTAGGTAAAAGTCCTGAGTAATGATTTTAGAAACAATGTGTTGTTATGGATTATCACTGTATATTAAAATGCTTACAGAGTGAGGAAATTCCTTAAACCGTAGAATCTGCAGTGGCTTATGAAGACCACCACCTCGTGTAGAGGCAAGACTCCCTCCAATTAGAAGATTTCAGAGCATTCTGTCCTTGGAAGCTCCTGGCCACACTAATTCATGGTCACGTTAAATGCTACTGGCTAGGAACTGGTCCTAATTTAGAGCAGTGCCTCTCAAACTTGAAGATGCATGTGAATCACCTGACAAACTGGCCGAAGCGCAGACTCTGATTCCACAGGTGTGGGGAGGGGCCTGAAACTCTGCATTTCTAACAAACTCCCCACTGAGGCTGGTGCTGCGGCTCTAGGACCTCACTATGCGTCATGTTTTTCCTACCTCATGATAATGAGGAAAAGCAAGGAAGAAAAATAGTTTTGCAAAGGTTACAGTTGCTAGGGGCTCCTTTCCATGTGTCCCAAAGTGCATATGGATAAAGGAATCAGGCAGTTCTTTTTTGAAGAAGAAGAAGAAGATTAACCCTGAGCTAAGTACTGCCAATCCTCCTCTTTTTGCTGAGGAAGACTGGCCCTGAGCTAAAATCCATGCCCATATTCCTCTGCTTTCTGTGTGGGACATCTACCACAACATGGCTTGCCAAGCGGTGCCATGTCTGCACCCAGGATCCAAACTGGCAAAGCCCAGGCCACCAAAGTGGAACTTGTGCACTTAACCGCTGCGCCACCAGGCCAGTCCCCTTTTGGGCAGTTCTTACACTCCCTTCCTCCGTTAAGTGTGTTTGCATGTTAATGGTGTCTCCATGAGGATCAGGACCCTGTTTTGTTCTTATCCCTGCAAAGAGCACCGTACTTGCCCAGGGAAATGACTGGACTTGAAGAGGATTGAATATGTTGCTTTTGCCCTCAGAAAGTTCTCATTTCCTTGGGGAAGGGGAAAGGGAGATAGGATAACCCATTCCTTAAGAGAAGTGAACTCCTGTAAGTGATGGGCTATGTTTTATGTAAATTTTCATGTTAAAGGATCCCCAGTGGAAGAACAGTTTAAAAGAGGAGAGGATTTACTTAACATCCTAAGTGAGACATGTTATTTGTCAACTTCATAAAAGAAAAAAGAGGTTATCTTCCTCAGTATTTAAGTAAAAATTTAAGGAAATCATGTTCATCTATGACGTTGAGACAACCATACAATCTTATATAAGCTAAAGTAAAGAAGCCCAAGTATGAATAATTCCATCCACAGATAGATAAGCATTTACTAAATCTTAGGGAGAGAACAATTTAGAATTCCCTCCATAATCTAAGTTTCCACATTGTTTGAATGTTTGGTGAAAAGCAGTCAAAGCATCTAATTGGAGACACAGCAGGGAAACAAGAATCAGATACCCCACCCTGAGGAATTGCACTTCAATACCCCAACCTTCTTCCTCATCCCTCATTCCTTTTCCAAGCGCACATGAATCAATGCCCCTACACTTTGCCTCCAATAGGCAACATCTTCTGGTTGTTGTTTAACCGATGTCACCTATCTTCTTGATCTAAATAGTAGCTTCTCTTTAGATGTATCTGCTCAGGCATGAGCCATCTTGTTGAGTAGCATGTGAGCCAAGTCCCTGCATATTTGGCATCACATATAACCTGTGATGTATTTTTGACTCACTCTACTTCTGGGTCTCTTTTCTTGAATGAGTCAGAAGGAGAGTGAACAAGTGAGGAACAAATAGAAATTGGAAGAATTTCAGCTGCCTGTAAAATTTGAAGAATACCTGTTTACTGAATTCTACTTGGTAAATAATCATGGCCTGTGACTCAGAAGAGCTTCATGGCTATGGAAAAACAGCTCTTCTACTGGTAAAAAAAAATGCCACTATTGTTTCACAAACGAAATAAGAATTTTATATGCGGGAGAAATAGAGCAGAATTGGTTTGTTCAAAACAACAAGAAGAAGGTGAACTTCATGCCCTCTGTTTCCTTGGCATAACCATTAAACTTTTTCTCCACTTTATCCCACCCTGCCCTTACTTTCAGAAAGACTCCCTTGGGCAACACATGGAAAATACTTGTTACTGTTTTCTGAGTGAAACTATGGAATGCCTTAATGACCTTTCACATAAATTGACCCTTTCTAGATTTTAAATAAGAGGTTGAATAGATTTAAAAGAGTTTTCTCTTAAATTTTCATGTTAGTTGCAAAAAACAGTCCTTTCAACATAGAGTGGGACTTTCGTTGGAAGGAGGAGCTAAAGAAGTCACTATGTGTTTTTAATATGGTTTTGAGCCAGTGTAGAAATAGCCTGAGGTCAGGCCCCAAATTATTATCACTGTTCATATTGCTATAGGGGCATAACAAGATAACCTATCTCAAGAAAACTGGGTCCACAGGGCCGAATTATTTGCTTCTTTCACAAGGCTATATGATTTACCTCTTGTGGTGCTTTTGACCTGTAATTATCACCTTCTTTGTTATGGTACTTAAGGAGTCCAACTGCTCTGGCCATCCTAATGGTACTGATTTGACTGGTGATGAAGTGTTTGTTGACATTCCTTAACTGAAAAGAGCCTTCTCACACACTGTGGCACAGGTAACAGTGACGGATAGAGGCGTACCAGTGCGCGTTTGCTCCCAAAGATTAGGTAATAAGCAGTTGTGACCATGATTCCAGCCTGACCCAGCTTGTCTTATTTCAAAAACAGTCAGAACCATAAAAATCTTCTGGAGGCATCTTGGTCCCTCTGTAAATGATGGCAATTGTAGAGCAGTGAAAACAAAGTCTGACTTTTTACTTGGCAGATGAGATTTTTCTGTTTGCTACTATTTAGCATTCTTTTTCTTTAGAGCAGGACAAAATCAAATCATAAAAAATGTATATATATCTATATATACATATGTATGTATATAATGTCTCTCCATATGTGGATCATTTTTTTGCATAAAGGGTTTAAAATTTGAGTCAGTATTACACACACACACACACACACGTATATTATAATGCCCTTTCAAGAAAAATCAATCTGAAAAAAGTACCTCAAAAGAAATGTAAAATTAAACCAAAATTGATTTGCAAGCTTTTTTAGGCTAGAAGTGCTCATTTTGATGAATGTCTTCAGCCTGGTGATATTGCCAAGTATGCCAATAACAAGTGAAACCTACCTCAGATATTATTCCTAAAAATTTCTGTAGATCTAAAAAAAAAGATTTTAAAATATCTCTATATTTTTTTGTTTTAAAATTGTAATTACTAGAAATTCTTAACTACCAAAAATAGCAGTATAGTATAATTACATTTTGAATCAATGAATTCTGCTCATGATAAAGTTTCTTAAAATGTTTAATATGTTCCCTTTGGCTCAAAACTGGTTAGTTTGTTTCCTCACGAGTGTGTTTTCTATTCTTAGAAAGTTGTCAACCTTTCTGAGTCACTTAAAAGAAAGGTCTCTTTCGAAAGCAAGAACATGCTTTGTAAGCTACAAAATCACTAGATTTCATTCCAATATTGATTTTCCACCAAAATATCCTTTGAACGGTTGTCTTTTGATGCAGACCTCTAATGCCTGAGGAATGCAGAGCCATGGTACAACCTGCGCAGACGCTGACTTCGGAGTGCTCCCGGCTCTGTCGGAACGGCTACTGTACGCCCACGGGAAAATGCTGCTGCAGCCCGGGATGGGAAGGGGACTTCTGCAGAATCGGTGAGGATTTCTGTTCGCCCCGGGAGAGACTAGGCCTGAGACAGCCCTTAGGAACGCAAGAACCTAACATCAGTTATTCCTTCTAGAACTCTCTAGTGTTCAAAATTGTTCAGACGTTTACAATAATATTAATGCTCAGTCTGTTTCTGAACGTGTAAATGAAACCTTTCCCATTTTCCTAATGTAAGTGAACTCATTTATATGAGTTAATCATAAATATAATTGAGTCCTTTCGCAAAGTAAAAAATGAAAACAGCACAACTAGATCATCTCTACGGGTTCTCAGTCCTGGGTTTGAGATTTCACACCAGCCAATGACTTAGTGTTCGCAAAGCCTCTCTCCAAGTGCCAGCATTTTCCAGACACCCCATAAATGCCCTCCCTAACTTTACTGTTTGCTTTCTTGCTACAGTGCACTAAAAACAGAGTTTTTCAGTGGGTGTTATTAAATAAAAGAGGAAAATGCAATTATCTAAGAGGCATATTATGAGATTTTTTAATTCTTTTCGCCAGTCCCCTGTGAACCATCAATTAGGTGTGCAGCTGCCGAGAGAGAGCAAAGGAGATTTATTCCAGGGTTATTCTATCCGTCAACTTGATATTTCCTCAATTACTTGCAATGATATTTAAATTCTGCTTGGTGTGAAAAAAGAAAATTTAATACATTTAGATACGTAGAGTTTAAGAGGTATATGTTGAAAGTACATTTTCAACAACCATCATTACATATGACAACAAAAGATTTTGACCTCTTCAAAGTTCAAATTTTAAAGCTATTTCAAATATTAAAGTATGTCTTGCCAATGAAAATTAAAGTCCAAAATCAATATTTAATATTATTCTTAATTTGTAAATGCCATTTTTCTTTATTCTAAACATGATTTGCTTCAAAAATTATAACCATGACTTATTTGCTTTATATATTGTCTAACAAAAAGTAGCCAACATTTAAAGTCACATGTACAGTATACATTTTAAGCTCAAATTGCTTCAGCACTAATAACATTATGAGATTGATTAATATTATGCTTACAAATCTAGGAAAAAGCTATCATAAATAAAACTCAACAGAAATTAAGTAATTGTTATTTAAAAGAAATGCTTACATTTTAATTGACCTAGTCTATCTCCCTTTTTGTTAGTGGACAAAAAAAAAAAAAATGAGAATCAGTATTCGAGTACAGTAATATTCTAATTCCTGATAATATATCTTCCTTCTGCTTCCTTTGATGCCTGACAATATCTCTTCTTTCTGCTTTTATATAGTGTCCATTCTGTTTTACTCCTTGCTTTGCATTTTGCCTTACCTCTTAAGTCACCTCAAGTCATCAGATAGCAAATATTTACTGAGTGCCTTCTAGTAACAGTATGTTTAAACTGAGGGTAAACAAATTATTCTGAATATAGGTGCCATTATACATACCATAATAGAGATTAATAATAATAATGTGATGTAAATGAAAATGGACATTCTTTGAGATAACATGAAGTTTTGTTTCAATAACGCACTTTAATCTTTGCACTAAATCAGTTTAAATAGTTTGAATACATAAGCTAAACCAGACTATTTTATAAAAGTAATATATTTGTGGTATTTTTGACCCAAGCAAGAACTTTATTCATATAGTCACACAATTTACTCATCTCCCTCGAATTTAAAGGAGAAAGTAGTCTATTTTCTTTCCTTTCTATGTGTCAGCCACAGACCGCTGGATTCTGATTAACGCATATGAAAAGGTTACAATAACCCTGTTCCCTGAAAGTATAAGGACGTGTATTCAAGGAATTTGGTTCTGTCTAAAGTGGCTGCACACTCCAGATTTATTCTATCAGTAAAAGATAATTAACTTATATACCCAATTTGATCTCTCCATCTCGTTTTAGCAGTAAATCTTTACATTCCCTACTATATTGTAGTGGTTAAAAATTCTTTCATGAAGAGATTCTGTGCTGCAGAGTAACCATGAAAAGGATTGCACAGAACTTCTTTCACTGGCCAACTGCACTGATCCCACAGAGGGGCTTCAAAGTGTAATCAGAGATGAGGCATATGCTGCACACCCTCTGGGAGCAAGCAAGAGGAGGAATCCACCAGAGTCCACATGGTGGATACTCCACCTAACCAAAATTGAAAACTAACCATTCCTTGTGTTGCATTGGAGATGCTCCAGCCGCTGGGCCTCCCTCTCCAGCCGCGCCCGTTCCACAGAGAGGTCTTACCCTGGAGAAATGGGAACAGTTTTGGAAGGCCCCCTGTTGGAAATGCCCTAATGGAACAAAGGTTTAAAAGAACTGAAATCCTCATTTTAAATAGAGTCTGTTCCACAAGGGATTGAAATTGTTTCCCATGATCTTTGCTTCTCTGGAAGTGTCTCCCATTGTCTGCTGATTTCGGGCCCCCAAATAACTGTGGGTCTGAAAGCCTTCTTTCCTTCTTGTATTTATTATCTTTCAGATCATTCTGTGACTAGATTCCTCCTTCTTTCCCTCCCTGCCCTTCCTCATCAAATATTTGTTGACCTCATACTCAGTGCTGTTTCTGACCTACAGAATGAGTGTGTGATTTTATTGCTCTTTTTTCTCCCAGCAAAATGTGAGCCAGCATGTCGTCACGGAGGTGTCTGTGTTAGACCAAACAAGTGCCTCTGTAAAAAAGGATACCTTGGTCCTCAGTGTGAACAAGTGGACAGAAACATCCGCAGAGTAACCAGGGCAGGTATTCTTGATCAGATCATTGACATGACATCTTATTTGCTGGATCTAACAAGTTACATTGTATAGTTTCTGGGACTGTTTGAATATTCCTTTCCAATGGGCATTTATTTTTTATCCTGTCATTAAAAAGAAAGACTGTTATCCTGCTACACACTCCTGTGATTTCATTTTCTTTTATTAATTTAAAAATAATTTTCAGAAATGTGCAGATCCTATGTGTGTATGTTGGCACATTGGTTCACATATGCACATACACACACTCACAACCCTTATACCCGTGGTTGCATAACAGATGGGTTTTAAAAATATATATTTCCTTGTGTGGAGTAATTTACGCAAAAATTCCTTTGTAAATTGATAGTGGAATTTTTATGTCACCAGAAGAGATTATTTGACTTCCCAAGAATTTTCTGTCTGTAATAACTAAAGTCAACTTTAATGGAGTTTTGAAACATTGCTGTACAATCTGATGGATCTAATAAAAAAAGGCAATATTTTTATATTAAAGGACTATAATATGAGAGAATGTTTCAGAACTCCCTGATGAATTTCTAAATGGGCAACTTGATATAAAATTGTAATCTTCATTTTTATCAATGTATCCAATTACAGAATGTTACGCACTTACCTTTTTATTGGCAGATAAGTCTTGTTACCCTAGCTTAATCTCAAGATTGTTTTCAAGTGTTTTATAATTAAATCATAACAGCATACGTATTCTAAAACCAATCTTCCTAAAAGGTCTGCTTTTATTGTATATTTTATTTAACAATAGGCACTGGGTTTGTGTTACATATTTATATTTTTTATTTTATTTTTATAATATAGACATCACCTAGATGAAACACCTTTACCCTGTCCTGTAAAATACTAAAGTTACATTTTTCACCAACTTAATTGGAATGAAGGGGAGTGAGAAACAGTCTTTAATGTGCTGTGGATCTAATCTAGCAATGTATCCTTGTGCCAACATGTAATCATTAACGACGGATGAAAAAGCAAGAAAACAGCCAATCCTTATAAAATTCCAGCATTAAACATTTGTAATGTGCTTTTCACCATAGCAAGACTGTCCGAGTATACGTAATTAGAATGTTGCAGATTTCAGATTGAATCGAACCTCACTGAGAAGAGCTCACTCGTTTTGACAAATCTTGGTTATGTAAGCTGTCACTTGTACAAATTTTTAATATAATAATTCTTGCCAAATATGACTTTTAATGTATATGTTCTTTCAGAACTCAATGAAAATCCTCTTTGGTTAATGTATGAATAAATTTTCTGTAAATGTTCTGTTCAAGTTTTTAAAGAAATGCCATGTTCTGACTTAAAACTGCAAAAAGTCTGATAGACATTTGTCTTAATGGTTTTCGAGGCCAGCTCTCTACGTTTAGGTTATAAGAAAATTATACGGCCTCTTTGCACTACTGAAAAAACACCTACTCATGACATGCGCACACCCACTAGAGGTTGTCCTTCTGTAAACATCTGTTCTTCCAGAATCTAAATTGGAGAGTAGTATAGATTACACAGCACAGGCTGACTTTCCAAACCTGCTCCTTAACTTTAGGAATATGAGCCTCAATTAAAAAAAAATAAAATCTTGTAACTAGTATTTCTCTATTGTTTTAAAGCGAGAGATTTGCAATTAAAGCACAGTGAGCATTTATATAGAAACCACAACGTAGAAAGGTTGGTTAAGTACACTGCTCTTGTCTTCCATATATGATTACTTAAGTTTCAAGTGACCTCATGCCAAATGGAAATGGGTTGAGAAATCTTGGTTCAGTGCTTAGTGAACAATAGCCTGCATTAAAAAGTGCATGCATAATTTTGCACAATTTAGATTCAATTGACAGTCTATTCAAAGAAGTCTCAGGATTAAATGAGCATGGAGACCAAATTGCCCTCTTACCCCAGAAAAGGGGTGGTCCTTTCTAGTCAGACTAGCACTTCATTGGCCCAGCAGTGTGACAAATCTTGCAATGAACCCTGCAGTAGCCTGCATCTGTAGGTTAATAGCAGTCTTTTGTCTCCGTTGCTTTCTCTTCATAGCCTTTTTACTGAATTCCATCACAGAAAGTTTTACAATTAAAAAAAAATGTCCTGACAACCATTTTTGTAAGTGGACCTTACCATCTAATCGTCCCTTATTCAACGTGGGTGACATTAACAAAATGTGAACTTCTCGTGAGGGAGCCAGCTGTCTAAATCTGTCAAATTGTGCAGTTTTATTACACATTCTCCCATTCATAGTTTCACTGAAAACAATAAGGATACTGCTATATATTCAGCAAAATCTGAAAAATCCAGCGTTTCTTCTTACATCCTTA
Source organism: Equus asinus (assembly GCF_041296235.1). NCBI lineage: Eukaryota > Metazoa > Chordata > Mammalia > Perissodactyla > Equidae > Equus > Equus asinus. Next base: position 33,200,920 of record NC_091792.1, read on the forward strand.
ATCTTTCCATTTCTTCCAAAAGAATCTTTCCAAAAGAAAAGGTGTTATATTGCCGTGAGTTCTCCAATTTAAAAATATCTATATTAAATTGACCAAGCCCAGATTGTTTTATACAGTCCTTTCCCAAGTGAAGAGTTTCAAATGACTTAGAAAAACATATGTACCCCAGGTGTCATTGTTTATTCTATTGTGAGTCATTAGAATAAAAGACCAAAATCTTCTAAAAAGGAGAGAGCAAGATCCATGGATATTAAACCCAAACAAAAAAAGTAAAGTCGTTGGAGTCATTTCTTTATGTTCTTAGGAAAGAAGAAAATAGCAAAGGCTAATTGAGGGCTACATATTTTAAATGCAGTGTCATTTCAAAAAATCCTTTGACCTTTCCTTTGAAGTAGATTTTTAAAATACGTGACTGGAGAATTATCTTAAATAATTCATGGTGAGAGGCAGGTAGGAATTGGTTGAAAAGTATGAGCTAGGGAAAAGTTAATGTTTCAATACACAAATGGCAACATCTCCTTGGTTCATAAGGCACACAATCAAAATAGAAGAAAAATGTCCTTGGTATGAATGCAGATGTATGAGATAAAGATTAAACAAAGAAATAGGAAGATGTATATTATTGCTTTGTCCATTCTAGAGGTTAAATTTTGGCTGCCAATTTAATGTGAAATGCTGTTATGGTAGTTATAAAGAGTTGGAGAAAAGCTTTCTACCACTGCTTCTGCCACACTCTTGTCCTGGTTAATAGAACTTTGTTTTCTCGCCAATTATTTAAGGTAATGAGAAGAAAACTGAATTGGCACATGATTACAGTAAAAAGAAGGGAAGAGTTAAGAAACTTGAGTGATGGCAATAAAAAGTGCTTCCATCCATAACTTTTCTTCTTAGAATTTTGTTTCACTGTGGCTCTTGTAAAATGTATCTTTTATTTTATCACAAAGAATACTCAGTTTTCTCAGATTAATGGACTATCTCATAAAGAAAGAGCGAAGAAACTTACACATACAACATACACACAACCTAAGTAGAAAACCATCCTCCTTTCATTTACATACTTCAGAGCAGGCACTTCTTCTCTATTTCTTTCTTTGAAAATAATTACATAATAATGTACTAACAATATTTAATGTATCTCTTTTCGATATTGTTTTTATCTCTGAATCATAAACTATACAACAAGCCTACTAAGTGTAAGACATGAGGTTAGATGCCACATTTAGGGTCTTTCAAAGTACACATTAATTTAAACTTTTATTAGTCTAAATTTCTTAGTTTTGACATATAAAAGAGAAATGAAGTCCAAATTTTTAAGAGGAAAATAAGATATACCATAGGTAGTTGTATTGATTTATCAATAAATTAAAGTTTCTGAGCATCGCCATAGAATAGTACCTATGATATCTATCTTTCTCTCTCACTCTCTTGTCTCTCTCTGTACCTCTCTTCTCCCCCTCCATAAATCCTTCTTCTTTTTAACCTTTCCCTTCTCCTCTATTTCTATTGGTTTTGACTAAACAGACATGTCTTCAGTACACCCATAATGAAGATGTCCTGGGGTAGGGTTGCTACTGATTTTGCTGGTTATGATCTTTTCTTTATTTTCCTGAAAAATGCCCTCTCCTGGTGTCACATTTGCTCAGACTCTATATCAAGAAGAACAGTAGACAAATATGAACATATTAGACTGATCTATTATAACCATTTGAAAGAAATAACCAAAAGCATAAATGACTGCCAGCCTGGATGCTCCAGTTCAACTGGTGTTCCATCATAGATACAGGAAAGACACAAGGAATATCCCCAGTCAAGAGCCTGAGCAAACAGTAGTGAAAGTTAGTAGCTAGTTGCTATTCAATTAAAAACCATGACTATGGACTGTCTTTTGAAGAAGATTATTCCAAATCTATGAGGATAAAATAAGAAGTAGTTCCCTCAATGGAGACTTCAGAATCTTCTTTCCCCATCTCTGGGATAAGACTTGAACTTGCAGAGAACTCATACCAAAATTCTATGCCCAGAAAATATACGTATTTCTATATTACCCCCGGGAAGTTAGTGGGCCTATTATTGTGAATGCTGGCGATACCTTCAGAAAGTTCCTCTTTAGAATATCCTAAAGAAATATATGTTTGCTATCTTCCCTTCTTTCTCTTTGCTACATCAACACAACTTAGTCATACCTCCAATAATTAAGATGGTGTCAAAGAAGATGGGAAACTTAAGAATAGAAGCATTTTGATATTAAAAATATTAAAAACATGACCATAGAACCTGCCAAACACTAATCCTAGCCAACTTCAACACTTCTTTCTCTTAAATGTGTCCTCATAAGTTTTGGAAATTGCCTTCAAACGGCTGTTTAGGAGAGTAAGATGATGCCTTCCTGAGTGCGTGAGGGAGTGTTACAGCACCGTTTCTTCTCAATCATATTGGTAGTTTCTGTGCTGCTGTGGAGAGGTTTATTCATTTATCAGATTAGCACTTTCTTAAATTCTTCATTAAATATGAACCGAAGACACACTCATCATTTACCTTGCTTTCCCATAACCATTTGTGTAGGTCATATATAAGTTGGTTGAAAAAACAAAAAATGAGTGATGGATTCCTTGTATCAACATAAAGCCTTGGGCCTAAAACCTGTTATTGCTTTTTTTAGCCAGTTACATAGTGATTTATAAACCAAAAAAGAAGTATCACCTCAACATAGAATTCTAGGTCACATCTCATGTATATCACAAAGTCAGACGTCACGTTTCATTCAGGATTTTTTTTTTGCATATGTGCATTACGTATTAGTTAAAATCAAAGTACAAGTATACATATGCAAGCAAATTAACATAAATGTATGGTGAGGTATCACAATTGACTATAATATTTTCAGTTAAAAAGACATTTTAGCACATAGGATAGAAAAAACAACATTCACAGTGATGGGAAATTCATAATGGCTAAATATAAGATCAGTTTTGTCTTCACAGCTAGAAACTAATTCTTGTACATTTCCTTTTGCCCTAAAGAATAACTAGCCAATAGTTTCCATTCACATGAACAGTGTGTGGTCAGGTTTGGCATAGTATGTGCCCAAAATGTATGCTGGATGTTTCTTTACCTCGTATTCTTAAAATCTGAGACATGACTTTCCTAGAATAAATTAAGATTTCATGTATAGTAGAATCTGTTTCATAATACTATTTTGAGAAGTTGAATTGACAACTTAGGAGGTATCAGATATTTCCCTTATGGCGTTACATTCATAGGACATTTTTGGATATGCATTTCACCAAGAACCATGTAGTAAAAAGATCAATGATACTGAAGTACTATGAATTTTTGAAACCTGATTCCCTAGGACACGCTAAAGAAGACTGTTTATTTAAAAGAAACCCATCTAATTCAAATGAAAAAAATTGTCAAATCATTATAATTAGTAAGCATAAGAGAAACCTGAAAAGAGACTCTGTGTCTTTCTAGGCTTTATCTGTGATTAATTTTGTCCAGTTTTAAAGAATGGTTAACTTTATCATTGTTCTAACATGTTTTGGTTTCCCTAGTTCATTTTCGTTTAGGTTGTGGACAGGGCAATCTGTCCATACCCTTACTCGTGGAAAATACCAGAACGAATCCTTGCTTGAATTTCTGTTAATAAGAGGCAGAAGGCTATAGGAACAAGTAGTAAAAACAGGTACACTTGTAAGGGAGCAGAGTTAATATACACTAGTTGGGATTTCTACAAGTGTTCTTCTAAAAAGTAACACACAGTCGTTAGCTCAGATAATCCCTCTAAGTTTGAATTAATCTGACTTATTTAACCAAGTTATTATAATCTGCCATTCTCTTTGATCGCTCTATTATTCAGCCATCCATCCATTCATTAATTCAATAAATATTTATTGAAGTGCCTAGCATGATCATGTGCTATAGAAAAGGCAAGGACGTTTACAGTGGGGGATTGTGAGCCCAGTGCATATGATGAACATGTTGGAAGCAAAAGACAATAATCACACTCAGTGAGCTCCATTCAGCTCATTAGAATCCAGCAATAATAGTACAGATGGCCTAAAGTACGTTTGTGTGTATCTGTACGTGTGCACACACCCATGTATATATATTTATCTATCTGTACAAACACTACATATGTATACACACTATCTATGTAATATATAATATATGTATAATGCATATAAATTCTAACAAGTGTATTTGTGTTATCTTTAAAATAGAACAATTGTATCTTGAAGTGGTAAATGCAGAGAATTGGTGTTTATTGTTGATCTGTGGATTTAATGATTTTTAGGTGAAAAGGATGTTTAAGTGTATAATTTCTTTTCTTAATTTAATATATTTATGTAAATGCATGCCTGAAATTTGGTTAGATTGGCTGTGTTTTGTGTCCTTTAACATGATCAAATGTATTAAACTTTATCTTATGACCTGATGTACATGTGCTATTTTAAAATTCTTTTTTATTTTAGAATTTAAAAAATTTTCCTGGGGCCAGCCTGGTGGCGCAGCAGTTAAGTTTGCATGTTCCACTTCAGCGGCCCGGGGTTCGCTGGTTCAGATCCCAGGTGTGGACCTATGTACTGCTTGTCAAGCCATGCTGTGGCAGGCATCCCACATATAAAGTAGAGGAAAATGGGCACAGATGTTAGCTCAGGGCCAGTCTTCTTCAGCAAAAAAGAGGAGGATTGGCAGCAGATGTTAGCTCAGGGCTAATCTTCCTCAAAAAAAAAAAAATTCCTAAATATTCATGCTAATTATATAAACACTAATTTTTAACTATTCCACACCCACACTACTTCTTCAAAATATTCTTGCCTTTTGTCATTTTTCATGTTCTAATTTTGAAGTTTTATTCCCCCAAATATATGCCAATGTTAAGGATCAGTTTCACTGTATACATATATTAGGCAGCCATAAGATGTTACATTGATTTAAATGTACCTTAAGTTATAAATAACTTAAATCTGATCCTTTCAAGTAAGCAAGAATTAATAAATGAAGAATATGAAAGAGGAGTTGAGAGTACTGAGTGCCCAAAGTGAAGAGAGGAATCATGTAGAAGGGGAGGGACATGAGGAAAGGTGATTGCCAATACCCCAAACTTTGCTGACCTTCCTATTTTGCTTCCAGTTAACCGTCAAGAGTTTTTGTATAACATCAGATCTGCTATTTTGAACATGAATTTTAAGTCTGTCAATATAGAAGACCAAAATGCTTTCATCTAGATCTTCTTTCTGGATAGAGACATCTCTTTGACTCATTGAAAGGAAAAGCTATTTCTGTATGTGATGCTTATTTCGAGGAGAATAAAATGTGTTACGAGGTGCTTATTCAAAGACACAGTCCCTGAGCTCAGATTATGGTCTAGTAGTTTTAAGTTAGGCAAAGTGACACCATGAAAAATGTCCTTTAGCCATTCCACAGTGGCCTGGGAAGCCCCAGAGTTCCCCTTCAGGCAGTGCCTTTCCAGTCCTCAGCATCTGTCCCTGTGGTTTAGTCCTTAACCACCCTCCTTCTTTCCTGGGCTGTCTGGTCTCTCCGACCACATTATAAGTCTCCTGAGGGCATCTCTTCTACGTTTTGAATCCCTGACAGACCAGGAACCCCCGCATACTTGACACAAGGAAAATAATAATAATATGTATAGACAGCCTAGAGATGGAAGTGGTTTCTTTCTCTTGCTCATCTCTCTGGATTCCTTCACTGCCCCTTGATTAGCTTCTCCATGGAGAACTGTCCCAACAGAAAAGGCCATTATTCCCACAGTTATCACTAAGAATTTTCATACCTCACATTTGTACTTTTAAAACTATCAGCTCCAGTTTCTCCAGGAGTCTGACAGCTAATGTGAGAGAGAGTTCTATGAACTTGCTTCTTTTCACTCACTTTTTTTTTTTAGAATTCTTTAGACTAATGTACTATTGCCAATGGAAGTAAAAGTTAAAATAGCAGCCACACTTAGTGTCTTATCAGAAAAAATACAGTTTGTTTGATTGGGAGTCCCAAAGAGGTCTCTCTGGAGATTAAATCCTATCTTCATTCAAAGAAATGAAAGGATAAAAGGCAGAAAAACGACTTGGATGAAATAGTCCTTCTCCATTTTCATAATTTGATTAATGTTTGATTTCTATACAGCATTTTCTATTATTAAACAAACAGAGTTTAAAAAGGGAAAGGGGAGGGGGCAGGGAGCGAGAGGGAGAAGGCTGGCCAGCTCCTGACTATAAAACTCATTCCTCTTGGGACTGTGCCCACATCAGAAACGACTTGAGCTCACTCTTGTAATTTAATAAGATGTCGTCAGATCCCTTTGACATATTTATAGCCTTCTAATTAAAACTACTTGATGCAAAATCCATGTGCTTCATGTAAAGTAATTTAGATTACCATAGATACTCTATTCTATGATCTATAGCTACCAAAAGCCATGCTTGCCATGTGTACTGGCAGGAACCCTGGGCTAGGGCTGTAGGATATGGATCCTGGGCTTGTGTCTCCAACTAATTAGCCAGGTGATATTGGGTAAGTTCCTCACTGTACCAGGACACAATTTCTTTATGTATAAAATGAGAGATTTAGCTTCCTTCCAGCTCTGACAAGTATTGCTATTAGATATTACTAATCCCAGGATCCATGTGCATTGCAGATTTGAAATTGCAAATCTTGGAGAGGAGTCCATTAACTACTCCATTTCATTAATTTGTGGTGGCTTAATAATCAGAAAAGACACTCTTACTCATTTTTCTCTAGTCTCCCAGCCTCCTCTCCTCCTATCCTCTGTGGTTCTTTGCTGCTTTCTCTGATGTATTCTCTGAATCTCCTTTTTCTGCTCCTCCCATCCCGTTATGGTTCATTCTTGAGTCCTTTCATGTCTCCTACAGCTCTCACTCTAAATTTCTGTAACACTCTCTGATCTACAGCTATCATTTTCTTCGTGCTGAAGAAATACGCTGTTACAGGGAGGCTGCTACTCCCTCTAGGGTCCTTAATGTCTAGTTTTGCAACTGTCAGAAACATAATTCTCTCTCCCGTGAACTGTGTTCCCAAGAGGACTGCTGTAAGCACCCTATCTGACCGACGAGATCACATTCTGGGCAGATACAGAACATAAATGCCTGGGAGACATCATTTGAATGTTCAATTCTTGGTACAGAAGTGTAACCATGTGTCTGCTAGGGCTGCCCTATCAAAAGACCACAGACTGGGTGACTTAAATAATGCTAATTTATTGTCTCACAGTTCTAAAAACTAGAAGTCGGAATTCAAGGTGTCAGCAGGGTCACTTCCTTCTGAGAGCTCTGAGGGAAGGATCTGATCTAGGCCACGCTCCTTGGCTTGTAGATGGCCGTCCTCTCCCTGTGTCTTCATGTAGTCTTCTTTCTATACACGTCTCTGTATCCTAATTTCCCCTTTTTCTAAGGACACCTGTCATATTGGATTTGTGCTCCCCCTAATGACTTCATTTTAACTTGATTACCTCTGTAAAGACCTTATCTCCAAATAAAGACACGTTCTGAAGTACTGGGGGTTAGGACTCCAACATATAAATTTTGGGAGGAGACACGATTCAACCTATCGTGTCTCCATGTCTACCATGCCCCAGAAAGGGCAGACTTACTGAGGCCTCATTTTCATTGTCTAAAGCAATGCTTCTCCAATTTCAGAGTGCCCTTTGTCACCTGGGGACTTTGCTAAAATACAGATTCTGATTCAATAGGTCTGGGGTAGGGCCTGAGATTCCATATCTCTAAGAAACTCCCACATGATGCTAACACTCTTGGTACGTGGGCCACACTTTGAAGAATAAGGATCTAAAGCATGGTTTATAGGTTGATTTAATTTTACAGACAGCAGAATAGGAATACTGGAAAAGACTTGATGGAAACATGGCTTTCTGCCTCCAAAAAGGAAACAATGATATGTCCTATACCTTAACTCCAGGCTTATGCTTAGTTGAGTAGAATGTATACAAGAGCACAGAGTAAAATATTGGTGCGTGGCAGACAGTCATCCTCATGATGTTGGGGTTGCTTGCTGTTGTTACTATAGCTGCTGTTTTTATTTTTAGCAATAACATCATAATCACACAAACAAGTAAAATATTTTCATATACATTGGAATTGATCTATCTGTTCAAAATAAACTTGAACTGGGTTGCTAAGCAATATGTACCATAAATAAAATATATGTTAGTTTTAAGCTATATAAATTGTGCCAAGATAGTATGTAGTAAGTAATAGCAGAAAACTGTGAAAGACTCCTATCAAGAGAAAAAATTTGAAAAGGGAAAATATCACTATGAATAAATATATTTAAATGAAGACATAGACCTTGAAAAAATAGAAAAATAGAAAAGAGAACTTCTGTGTTGTAATGAATTTTCAGAAATCAAGTTTTATACCTTTATCTTAACACCAAGATATAATCATGTTGCTTAGAGTTGTAGACATAACTTAGAATTATGTCAAAATGTATCGGAAGCAACTTTTAGTGTTGGTCGCTAAACAACAATACTTACTATGTGATTCAAACATTTATGTACATTTTACAGCAGGGCACTCCAATAGAACTTTCTGTGATAATGGAAATGTTCCATATCTGAACTGCCCAATACGGTGGCCACTAGCCACGTATGGCTATCAAGCACCTGAAATGTGGCTAGTGTGACTAAGGAACTGAATGCTTAATTTTATTTAATTTTAATTAAATTTAAATGTAAGTGGCCAGTATAAAAATAGTGTCTTTTCATATTGGCTACTTCAAAAACCAGAGGTAAAGGCAATTCTGACAGTTCAGTTAAAATGTTTTGGTGATACATTTGTTTGATAATCCCTTATACATAATCCACACTGAAATGTTTCACATTCCCTTTAACTTTCTGCTGTTTTGATCCTGTACCTTATTCGAAGTAGTATGTTAAACATACTATTTGCTCTGAATTTTTGTGTGTGTGTGTGAGGAAGATTGTCGCTGAGCTAACATCTGTGCCAATCTTTCTCTAGTTTGTGGGGGATGCCACCACAGCATGGCTTGACAAGCAGTGCTGGGTCCGCACCCGGGATCTGAACCTGCGAACCCTGGGCCGCCGAAGCAAAGCAGGCAAACTTAACCACCATGCCACCAGGCCAGCCCCCTGAAATTTTTTACATTGGCCTTTGACCAAAACCAATAAAATTCTTAAATCTAGGTATAGTTTTATAGTACATTCAAAATCCATTATGCATGTGTTGAAACTATGCACTGTGATAACGTAAATGCACATCTCTGAGTGTAAACAAGTGAAGAAGTAGCACTCTACACACAGAACTGTTGGTGGATAGAGGTGATGGTGGTTGACGCTTGTCATGTGTCAAACTCTCCTCTGTATTAGAGACAATAGAGACAGAGGAACCAGGAGCGTGAGAGTGCCACTATATGCCTTTATATTTAGTTCTATAAACCTCTCCTGGAAGACAAGAATTTTGGAGCAATAATAATATTTAAAGAGAGAAAATCAAATGCATTAGGCTACCTACAAGATTTGACTCTAAAACTTTACCAGATGCAAAGTAAAGTAATCGTGAGGCATAAGCAATAACGTATAGCCAAAGGGAATGTCAGAGGTCCAAAGAAAGAGTGAAGAAAAGATCTCTCCCTTAATGGAAGTGGACACAAAAGACATAAAACAGTAGTGATTCAGCAAAACCAAATGGAAATAAGTGGGAGTAGTAGTAATAATGTCTAACACCTAAATGGTGCTACGTGCCATGCACCTATTCTAAGTACTGTCAAGAACTGTGAAGGGTCTGAGATTTTGCTCTACTTAGAGGCTAATAAGTTAGCCTGCCGCGGTTTCATGGATGCTGGCAGAAGACACAAGACTTCTGGGTCAGAGACAAAGGACAGTTTGCTATTCACAGCAATAGCCATAACTAGTTCTCCGAGCCCAAATTCCCACAGGGTAACACAGAAAGGGCCAAGTGATACTTGCCCATACAGGGGGTTGAGCTATAGAAGAGGAACTTTGAGCTTAGGGATATCAAATCTGTAATAGACAGTAGGCAAACCTACCTGATCTTTGCATTAGAGGGAGAAGCTACCCCTGTCTTCCAAAGCTGTTTGTTCTACAAGCATCCTTGCAAAGATAGTTCAGAATAAAGGCATTCAGCACTTCTACTTACAAGATGTGTAGAAACACAAAAGAGCCATAGAGAATTGTCACCCAATAAGCACTTTACAAATATTAACTCATTTAACCTTATCAACAACCATGTGGGGTAGATACTCTTCTGCCATTTTACAAATGAGGAAATGGAGGGACACGGAGTTCCCACAGCTATTACATGGTAGAGTGAGGGTTCGGACCCAACCGTCTGGCTCTCCAGCAGTACTGTCCAACAGAAACATTATATGACCTATGGGTATCATTTTAAATTTTCTAGTAGCCACACTAAAAAAGTAAAAAGAAACAGTGAAACTAATTTTAATAATATAGTTTATACAACTCCATGTACCCATAATATGATCATTTCAACATGTAATCAATATCTAAATTATTAATGAAATATTTTCCATTCTTTTTTATACTGTCTTTGAAAACCAGTGTGTATTCTACACTTCCAGTACATCTTAGTTGACACAAAATTATCAAAAAATACTTGACAGTTGAGAAAGTAGGTTCACATACCCAAGTTGTTCCAAACCCACTTAAAAGCTTTCCAATAACTGAATCAGTTGTCAGTTTTTAAAGGTAAACTAATTAGATAAGCAAATAAAACATTCCTTCTTCAGTCACAGCAACCCACATTTCAAGTGCTCTGTAGCCATAGCTGGCTCATGGCTCCTGTGTTGGACAGAATAGCTTTAGAGCTTGCGCACATAACCTCTGCGCTCTCCTGCCTCACAAGAAAAGTGCGTTAGACGTGTAGAGAATTTTAACCTAATGTTGTGTCCTTTTTATTTTAATTGCTTAACAGAGTCACGGTTGTTTACTTCATTATACCTGAGCGCAGAGGCTCACAGTGAGACCCCGTCTCATCCATGTTCCATCACTTCTTGTCACTTCTCAGCTGTGTGACCACAAGCATATTTTCTGACTTCCCGAAGCCCAATTTCTCCATCTTTAAAGTAGGGCAAGAATAGCACCTCTGAAGATTAAATGAGGCCATTTGTGTAAAGGGCCTGGCACAGCGCTGGGCACATAGTTCTTGCTACATAAATGTCAGTCGTTATTTGGTAACTAAAGTAAATTGGTCTCTCCAATGTCATATTCAAGAGACACTGGAAGGTTAACATTTGGAAGAAATCATCATCTATACTTATTTCACATTTGATAAAATGGATGTAAGGATAACTGCCACATTTTTGCAAACATCAAGTGAGATACAGTGAAAGTGCTTTGAAAATAGTGTTCCATGGGTGTAAGTACAACTCATTAGAAGTCTGAAACATGAAACTGGCCCAGTATCTCTTTGGCATAATAAACAATATGGTTGTTTCTGGTAAGAAGAAAAGGGGAAGGGGAACTTGGAGCTTATTTAAATTTTTCTATCCATTTTTTTAAAAACTAATTAAGATTACAATGACTTAATTACTCCAAATTTCTAGGTATTTGTGTTGCCTCCCATAACGTGACTGCCAAGTTAATGATAATATTTATTCTCGTCTTGTTTTCAAACATTCATTTCTGATGATGAGTTTCATACACGACAACGCAGTCATGCCTTGTTGGTACGTTTGCTCATTATCTAGTTGGACTCACTGTTACCAACTTTGGTAAAAACAAAATCCGCAGGGTTTTTCAAAGGCATGCTGAATATCAAACACGGCAATCGTGGAGGGTCTTGCATTTATCTCCTGAGGCATTGTGGTATCATTCTGGATGTGAACTCACATTTTTTACCTACTTTTGGCCCCCTCCCACCGTGGATATATATGAAGCCTGGCCTCTGTATGTCCTTGTTTCATTGTAAGAAATGACTTGATTTGTTTCTGTTGGCTTCTTAGAAGCTTGTTTTAAAAGTATTTCACTTCCCCTTGTTTTGAGTTAGGATCTCATATTAGTGTGCTTCCCCTAATTTATTCTCTCAATGATAATAGATTTCAAAAAAAGTAATATCAATATGCTATACTTACTACAAATTTAAAGGGAGAAAGGGAAGTTTGATTACCAGAGTTTGGGAAAAAAGCAAAACAATTCAGCCCTACATTTCTATAATGAGAGAAAATCAAAGAAGGAAGGTAGGAGACAAGTAAGGAGGGAGGAAGGAACAGATGTGGGAAGGAAAGGAGGGAGGGAGAGAGGAAGTAATTGGGAGGTTTCCTTCCTGTATGCTTTCTCTCTTTTCATTTACAAAATCAAACCTGACATTAGGACCAGGAAGCACTGATTTCGTCACAGGGTAGTGTTAAGAACACTTACAACAATCCACCAATCAATTGATAAATAATTATTGAAGACTAGGTGGGAAGACAAAGGTGTGTATAAGGCAGGTTCTTCATTCTCACAATGCTGAGAATGTGGGAGGAGATAGCTGGACATAAAAAATATCCAGACAAAAACTAGCACTATTCATGTCTTTTTTTTTTTTTTTTTTAATTAATGTTATGATGGATTACAAGCTTGTGAAATTTCAGTTGTACATTTTTGTTAGTCATGTTGTGGGTACACCACTTCCCCCTCCGTACCCTCCCCCCACCCCCCCTTTTCCCTGGTAACCACCGATCAGATCTTCTTCTCAATATACTAATTTCCACCTATGAGTGGAGTCATATAGAGTTCGTCTTTCTCTGACTGACTTATTTCGCTTAACATAATGCCCTCGAGGTCCATCCACATTGTTGTGAATGGGCCAATTTCGTCTTTTTTTATGGCTGAGTAGTATTCCATTGTGTATATATACCACATCTTCTTTATCCAATCATCAGTTTCTGGGCATGTAGGCTGGTTCCACGTCTTGGCTATTGTAAATAATGCTGCGATGAACATAGGGGTGCAACGGACTCTTGAGATATCTGATATCAGGTTCTTAGGATAGATACCCAGTAATGGGATGGCTGGGTCATAGGGTATTTCTATTTTTAACTTTTTGAGAAATCTCCATACTGTTTTCCATAGTGGCTGTACCAGTTTGCATTCCCACCAACAGTGTATGAGGGTTCCTCTTTCTCCACAACCTCTCCAACATTTGTCGTTCTTGGTTTTGGATGTTTTTGCCAATCTAACGGGGGTAAGGTGATATCTTAGTGTAGTTTTGATTTGCATTTCCCTGATGATTAGCGATGATGAACATCTTTTCATGTGTCTATTGGCCATATTCATATCTTCTTTTGAGAAATGTCTGTTCATGTCCTCTGCCCATTTTTTGATCGGGTTGTTTGTTTTTTTGTTGTTAAGCAGTGTGAGTTCTTTGTATATTATGGAGATTAGCCCTTTGTCGGATAAGTGGCTTGTAAATATTTTTTCCCAATTAGTGAGCTGTTTTTTTGTTTCAATTCTGTTTTCCCTTGCCTTGAAGAAGCTCTTTAGTCTGATGAAGTCCCATTTGTTCATTCTTTCTATTGTTTCCCTCAACTGAGGAGTTACAGTGTCCGAAAAGATTCTTTTGAAAATGATGTCAAAGAGTGTACTGCCTATATTCTCTTCCAAAAGACTTATTGTCTCAGGCCTAATCTTTAGGTCTTTGATCCATTTTGAGTTTATTTTGGTGTGTGGTGAAAAAGAATGGTCAATTTTCAATCTTTTGCATGTGGCTGTCCAGTTTTCCCAGCACCATTTGTTGAAGAGACTTTCTTTTCTCCATTGTAGGCCCTCTGCTCCTTTGTCGAAGATTAGCTGTCCATAGATGTGTGGTTTTATCTCTGGGCTTTCAATTCTGTTCCATTGATCTGTGGACCTGTTTTTGTACCAGTACCATGCTGTTTTGATCACTGTAGCTTTGTAGTATGTTTTGAAATCGGGGATTGTGATTCCGCCGGCTTTGTTTTTCTTGCTCAGGATTGCTTTAGCAATTCGTGGTCTTTTGTTCCCCCATATGAATTTTAGGATTGTTTGTTCAATTTCTGTGAAGAATGTTCTTGGGATTCTGATTGGGATAGCATTGAATCTGTAGATTGCTTTAGGTAGTATGGACATTTTAACTATATTTATTCTTCCAATCCATGTGCAAGGAATGTTTTTCCATCTCTTTATGTCATCGCCTATTTCTTTCAAGAAAGTCTTGTAGTTTTCATTGTATAGATCCTTCACTTCCTTGGTTAAGTTTATCCCAAGGTATTTTATTCTTTTCGTTGCGATTGTGAATGGGATAGAGTTCTTGAGTTCTTTTTCTGTTAGTTTATTGTTAGTGTATAGAAATGCTACTGATTTATGCACGTTAATTTTATACCCTGCTACTTTGCTGTAGTTGTTGATTATTTCTAATAGTTTTTCTGTGGATTCTTTGGGGTTTTCTATGTATAAGATCATGTCGTCTGCAAACAACGCGAGTTTTACTTCTTCGTTACCTATTTGGATTCCTTTTATTTTTTTTTCCTGCCGAATTGCTCTGGCCAGCACCTCCAGTACTATGTTGAATAGGAGTGGTGAAAGTGGGCACCCTTGTCTTGTTCCTGTCCTCAGAGGGATGGTTTTCAGCTTTTGTCCATTGAGTATGATGTTGGCTGTGGGTCTATCATATATGGCCTTTATTATGTTGAGGTACTTTCCTTCTATACCCATTTTACTGAGGGTTTTTATCATAAATGGGTGTTGGATCTTGTCGAATGCTTTCTCTGCGTCTATTGAGATGATCATGTGGTTTTTGTTTTTCATTTTGTTGATGTAGTGTATCACGTTGATTGACTTGCGGATGTTGAACCATCCCTGTGTCCCTGGTATAAATCCCACTTGATCATGGTGTATAATCTTTTTGATGTATTGCTGTAATCGGTTTGCCAAAATTTTGTTGAGGATTTTTGCATCTATGTTCATCAGTGATATCGGCCTGTAGTTCTCCTTCTTTGTGTTGTCCTTGTCAGGTTTGGGGATCAGAGTGATGTTGGCTTCATAGAATGTGTTAGGGAGTTCTCCATCTTTCTCAATTTTCTGGAACAGTTTGAGGAGAATAGGTATTAAGTCTTCTTTGAATGTTTGGTAGAATTCTCCAGAGAAGCCGTCTGGTCCTGGACTCTTGTTTTTGGGGAGGTTTTTGATTACCGTTTCTATTTCCTTACTTGTGATTGGTCTATTCAGATTCTCCATTTCTTCCTGATTCAATTTGGGGAGATTGTAGGAGTCTAGGAATTTGTCCATTTCTTCCAAGTTGTTCAATTTGTTGGCATATAGTTTTTCATAGTATTCTCTTATGATCTCTTGTATTTCATTGGTATCTGTTGTGATTTCTCCTCTGTCATTCCTGATTTTATTAATTTGCGCTTTCTCTCTTCTTTTCTTGGTGAGTCTGGCTAGGGGTTTGTCAATTTTGTTAATTCTTTCGAAGAACCAACTCTTTGTTTCATTGATCCTTTCTATTGTCTTTTTTGTTTCAATATCGTTTATTTCTGCTCTTATTTTTATTATTTCCCTCCTTCTACTGACTCTGGGCTTTGTTTGTTCTTCTTTTTCTAGTTCCGTTAGGTGTCGTTTGAGGTTGCTTACGTGAGCTTTTTCTTGTTTAGTGAGGTGAGCCTGTATTGCAATGAATTTCCCTCTTAGGACTGCTTTTGCTGCATCCCAAATGATTTGGTATGTCGTGTTCTCATTTTCATTTGTCTCCAGATAATATTTGATTTCTTCTTTAATTTCTTCAATGATCCATTGTTTGTTGAGAAGCGTGTTGTTTAGTCTCCACATTTTTGCACCTTTCTCTGCTTTTTTCTTGTAGTTGATTTCTAGTTTAATAGCGTTATGATCAGAAAAGATGCTTGATATTATTTCAACTCTCTTGTATTTATTGATGTTTGCTTTGGTTCCCAAAATGTTCCATGTGCACTTGAGAAGAATGTGTAACCTGCTGTTTTTGGATGAAGTGTTCTATATATATCTATTAAGTCCATCTGGTCTAATTTTTCATTTAATTCTATTATTTCCTTGTTGATTTTCTGTCTGGATGTTCTGTCCATTGGTGTTAATGGTGTGTTGAGGTCCCCTACTATTATTGTATTGTTGTTGATGTCTTCTTTTAGTTCTATTAAGAGTTGCTTTACAAATTTTGGTGCTCCTGTGTTGGGTGCGTATATATTTATAAGTGTTATGTCTTCTTGGTGGAGAGTCCCTTTTATCATTATATACTGTCCCTCTTTATCTTTCTTTATCTGTTTTGCTTTGAAATCTACCTTGTCTGATATTAGTATAGCGACACCTGCTTTCTTTTGTTCATTATTAGCTTGGAGTATTGTTCTCCATCCCTTCACTCTGAGTCTGTGTTTGTCTTTGGGGCTGAGGTGTGTTTCCTGGAGGCAGCATATTGTTGGATCTTGTTCTTTGATCCATCCTGCCACTCTGTGTCTTTTGATTGGGGAGTTCAGTCCATTTACATTTAGAGTGATTATTGAGACGTGGGGGCCTACCACTCCCATTTTGTGTCTTGTTTTCCGGTTTTCTTCAGTTTCCTTTGTTTCTCGTCCCATGGTTTAATCTGTTCTGATGTAGAGCTGCTACTCTCTGTTGTTGTCCTTCTACTTATCTCCTCTGCTCTTGGTTTTGTAGCCCCTTTCCTTTTTTGGATTTTTCAGGAATGAGGGTTTTCCTGAGGATTTCCTGAAGAGGAGGTTTTGTGGCAATGAACTCCCTTAATTTTTGTTTATCTGGGAAAGTTTTTATTTCTCCATCGTATTTGAAGGATATTTTCGCTGGGTAGAGAATTCTCGGCTGTATATTTTTGTCCTTCAGATTTTTGAATATATCATTCCACTCTCTTCTAGCCTGTAAAGTTTCTGCTGAGAAATCTGCTGATAGCCTGATGGGGGTTCCTTTGTAGGTTAGTTTCTTTTGCCTGGCTGTCCTTAATATTTTCTCCTTGTCGTTGACTTTTGCTAGCTTCACTACTATATGCCGTGGAGTTGGTCTTCTTGCATTGATAAAATTTGGAGATCTATTGGCTTCTGTCACCTGAAGATCCATCTCCCTCACCAGATTTGGGAAGTTCTCAGCCATTATTTCTTTGAATAGGTTTTCTGCCCCTTTCTCCTTCTCTTCTCCCTCTGGTATACCTATAATCCTTACGTTGCATCTCCTAATTGTGTCTGATAATTCTCGGAGAGTTTCTTCATATCTTTTAAGTCTTGCTTCTCTCTCCTCCTCTGCCTGCAACAATTCTATATTGCCATCTTCCAAATTGCTAATTCTTTCCTCCATATTATCGAGCACTATTCATGTCTTAAAGTATTTACCTAGCAAGGCAAATGTTTTGGCTTAAATCTAGTCCACTTTGGTTATTTATCTAAGGCCTGTGTTTGGGGCCTGGGTCAAGAGAGAAGGATGAGATCTTGTGTCACAGTTAAGATTCCAGGTGAGGTTTTCACTTAGTCCATTAAATGAACCCATCATCATTTGTCACCCTGGGCATTGTTAAGATTCTCATATCCAGACCTATTGGACTCCTGGGCCAGCCAAACATCTTCCCACCATCACCATTAGTGTCACAAGCTCTTACTTTCCAATCTTTTTGATTGGCCTGTCTATTCAACTCCAGTCCAAGATTGCTGTCCTTCTTTTCATTACTGTGTTCATGAGCTACTTCACTAGAAATAGAAGCAGCCATGCCAAAATACATACCCAGATTCAGAAAAGTTTATTTGCAGGCAGGTAGCCTGGACCATTAACAGTACAGCACTGTCATATTATATGGCACTCCAAATATAATGCATTCAGTTAATGTTCTATAGAGTTAAATTCCCTAGCAAAAAGATACAACCCGAATATTTCCAAAGAGGTGAAACAGGAATACGGAGCTTCTCAAGATTAGTACTCCATACTGCCAGGCTTACTTCGTTATCCAATTTGCTTCCATCCTCATTATGGAAGAAAAACAGCAATGCTAATATTTGTAAGGAATCCTCATCTGAAAATCACCATGTAAAGACACATTACTACTCTACCTTTGGGAGACAATCAAAGTGCATTTCATGTACGGCATCCATAAAAAGCAGCTCATGAGATCCCCTCAAAAAGTCCACTTGGAAAACTTCAACCGGACCTAGTCAACCTCAATTCCACTTGTCCCCAAATGCCTTCCAAGCAATTTAACAAAATACTTGAGGCATATTTAGTAGAGAGTTATGCTAATTAAGGGAAAAGAATGAAGTCAAAAGAATGCTCAGCAAATAGTTCCTTACCCAGATGTGAAAAATTATATGGAAAGCTAATCAGCGGCCAAATGTCTCTCTATCTGGCTAGGTATAATGTGATCCAATAATCATTCAATTAGGTATCTGTAGCCAAGAACTCCCTTGACATACGCACTGCCCTGCATTGGAAAACTTGGAGTGCTGCTGGAAAAACTGGATAGGGCAGAAGAAGACTAGAGGAAAGGAAGATACTTGACTAGCAGAGACTGCATCTCTAAGAAGCGGGTCTGGGTCAGGGGATCCTGGGACAAGAAGGCCAAGGGATACAGGAAGGGCCTCAGAATGTCTGTGTCTTTCAAATGAGAACTAAACAGCATTGGAGAAATGTCAACTTAAAAGGAAGAAGGGATAGAGAAGACTTCTTACTCCTGCCGTGTAGTTATTGCTGCACCCTTTAGAAAGTGGGTGGGTCAAAGGGAAAGACTATTTCACAAATGATGTGCTGTAGTTTCGTGAAAGAATTGAGTTGAAGCATCAATTTATGCTGGCATTTGGTCATTCATTCAACACTCAGCTAAACAACAACTGCACACACACTTTGGGCTAGTGGAACAGGAATAATCAAGACAGACAAGGCTTCAACCCTCAGAGAACATACATGCTAAGGAGGGAAAAATAATAGAGAAATTAACAGTAAACACTACAAAACACTATAATTACGTATTGTAATAAGTGGTATTGTGGCAGAGTGTATTTTTCAAAGGTTGCTTGCGATAAGATCTCCCATCCCACATGTTTTCCTAGAGTCATCTCCCATCAAGACACGGAGTCTTATTCCCCCACCCTTGAATCTGGGCCAATAAAAACTAGAAATGGTGCTGAATGACTTTCAACATCACTATGTCATAAAAGGTTATGCAACTCCCACTTTGCTCACAGGAATGCTTGGTTTCTGAAGCCTTCAGCCACCGTGTAAACAGTTGGACTACCCTGAGGCCACTATACTGTGAAGAAGCTAAAACTAGCCTACCTGGAGAGACCATGAGACAACATGAAGAAGAGTGATGTCCAGTCAGGCCAGCTGCTCCAGCCCTGTGCTGGTCTAGCTCCCATCACCTCCTGACTGCAATTGCATGAGAGGCACCAAGCAGAAGCCACATCGTCAAATCTTTCCTCATTCCTGTCCCAAAGAAACTTAGAGACGTAATAAAATGATTGCTCTTTCTTTAAACCACCAAGTTTTAGAGTGATTTATTGCATAGTAATTGACAAACAGAATAGTTAAGAAGGAAATGCACAGGGTGATGGCACAGAGAGTAAGTGGGAGTAACAGCTATTTTAAACAGGGAGGCCACAGAAATCCCATCTCAGGAGGAGTGTGGGAAGAACTTAGAAAAGGCATCCCAGACAGAAGCAAAAACCAAGACCTGGAGGGAGGAAAGGACTGGTCATGATCATAGAGGTCAGACTCACTGAAGTATTAGAAGCAAAGGGAAGAGTGAGGTTGGAGATGTAAGCAGGAGACATTTATGCAAGGTCTTACAGGCACTGATAAGGAGTTTGGGTTTTATTTTAAGTGCACTGAAAAGCCCTTGGGTGATTTAAAACCACTAACACCAGTCCATACCCATTGCTCCAGCTGCCTTGGTCCCCAGGCTCCCCCTCCAGACCACAGCTTCCTTGGTGTACGATCATTAATCCAAATAATGGGCTTTGGTGTCCACTGGAAACCGAAATTGAGTGACATCAAAAGACAGTACATCCACAACACCAATCACCAGTTTCTGCTCCTGCTGCTGTGTCCCAGTTCTCCTTTATCTCAGAGATTGGTACGTATTCTGTATAGGGTTTCCTGGTGACCAAGATATCTGGTCCTGAACTCTTTCAACCTCACACTCTACTTTTTTTTTGAGGAAGATTAGCCCTGAACTAACTGCTGCCAACCCTCCTCTTTTTGCTGAGGAAGGCCGGCCCTGAGCTAACATCCGTGCCCATCTTCCTCTACTTTCTATGTGGGATGCCCACCACAGCATGGCGTGCCAAGTGGTGCCATGTCAGCACCCAAGGTCCGAACTGGCGAACCCTGGGCTGCCGAAGTGGAACATGCTCACTTAACCGTTGCATCACCAAGCCGGCCCCACACTCCACTTTTTTACCTTCACACTTATTTCCCCTATAAGGAGCTTCATTTTTGTGTTTCCCCACAGACCCTACCACTGAGTACATACTTGTTGAATGAATGACTTGCTAGAACACTGCAAAACCACGAAAGATGCACCAAAGGATTGATTTAGCAGCCAAATCTGCACATTCAGTAAACTATAATCTGCAAACCCTGTCCTTAACTATATATCTTGATAGGTTCTTCTGGCTGAAGTCCTTTGTGCCCAGGGCCTTCAATAAATCTGCCCTGATTTCAGGGGTTTGTGGAGCCTGTTTTTTTAAACAGCATTTGAGATTCTAAAGACGCTCCCAGGCGTTTCAGTTCTGTGAGCAAAGAAGGGAGGTGGAGGGGGGTGGGTGAGTTGGGGCATGGTGGACCGGGTGGTCGACTGGTTCTTATCATAACTGTTTAGTTTCATTTACATTTTTCTCCGGGTTGCTCAGGTCCAGGGCAGTGTTATTTGATGTTGAACACCTGCCTTCACACAGGGAGCGCTGCGGCTAACCCTGCCGAGAGCAGCATTGACATTTCTGCTCTATAGAATTGTACAACGGGGCTAAAAGATGGACAGCCATGAGCTCCCGCCTGGTTCATGGGGTTCTGACTCAAAAGGAGTCACCCTATTCACGATTACAGAAGTCGTACTAGAGCATCTCCTTGTGCTTTTAGTTCCTGTGGTAAAAGCAAGCTTGTCATTGTACTTAAGCCATTTGATTTTGTTCGCTGGCCATTTTTATAGGCCTCAGTTCACTCTTTGATGAGACATGAGTGAGAGATGAGTAAAACTCTAGACGATATTGTGCTAAGCTGATTCTCAGGGAATCTTTAGTCATATTGAATCAGAGCTGTATTCAAATTGAAAGTTACACGACTCAGAGAGCTTCCCATCCTGAGAATCCAGAACAATCCACAGGTTACTGGATGATTACAAATATACATGGGCCTCGCAAGTAACACTTCTCAAACTTTTATGCCCATACTAATTGCCTGCCCATCTTATAATATGCAGATTCAGACACAATAGGTCTGGAGTGGGGCCTGAGACTCTGAATTTCTAATGAGCTTCCTTGTGATGTTAATGCCCTGGTCTAGGATCATACTTAGTGTAAGGAGTCAAGTTAGACTCCAGATTCTACAGCCGTTGCCCTTAGCATAGTGGTTCCCAAAGCATGTTCTCCAGACCAGCAGCATCAGCATCGTGTGGAAACTTGTTAAAAATGGAAATTCCTGAGCCCCACCCCAGACCTACTGGATCAGAAATTTCAGCACTCAGTGTTTCAATGGGCCCTCCAGGGGATTCTGATACACTCTGAAATTTGAGAACCAAGGCACTAACAAGATTCACTCACTCAAGTGAACTAAAGGATTTTAGCCACTGTCTCCAAACTTTGATCCAGTAATCAATCAATGGGTTGATTAGAATCAAAAAGTTTGATATATTTAACACAAATCTAGAGTTTAGAGTATAAATTCATTACAAAATGTTTCATCCTTATCTTCAAGATGCAACTTCCATATAAAAATCCTCAGCATTTTTCACATTTAAAAAGTTTAATGCCTTCAACCCTCATTTAAAGATCTTCTGGTTCATTAATACTATCTTTGGACAAGTCCAAAATCCTGAAAGCCAAGCTCTTAATGCCTGGGTATGGATACCAGGCCAAGGGTCACTGGAGTTCTTGAAGTCCAGACACATCTTTGAACATTTTCAGTGGCCTTGTGGCTATTCCTAAAGGGAGGCAAATAGACAGCTCAGAGATATCTCAGACTGAAAAATGCTGTATACTCAAGAGCCATTTCTTCTTCAGATGGAGTAAGCCAAATGGATGACCTCCTAAAATGATTGGCAGGATCAATAGGCAAGTAAGAATTAGACTACCTTCCCAGTGTAGGCTGGAAAAACATCTGTGACCTCAGACCTTGAGGCAAAATTTCCAGGGCTGCCAGGATCCTGTTAACTGTCTATCACCTCTGAAAGTGCAAAAGGGCAGCTTACCCCACAGGTCACCAGAGAAGGTGGAACCTGGAGCCTGTCCAGACCACATAACACCGCCCAGGATGCCTGTGACTCAGGCCTAGAGCTTTCGTACCTACTCTGGTTTCAACTTTCACAACTGGGACCACTTTGCAATTTCAGTTTTAAGAGTAATCTTGGAGAGAAATACATAAACCCCTGACTAAAACCTTCTCAACTATAACTGTGCTAGTACAAGACCATGAAGCAATTGAATAACGCTGACTAATAACGTATATAATATACATAGCTCCTTTCATCTGAAGACCTCAAAGCATTCTGCCCATATGACCTCACTAATCCTTCAAACAACTTCTGTGAAATATATGGGAAATATTATTATCTCAATTTCTCAGACAGAAAAAAGAAAGCGTCTATGAATTGCCCAAGTCTCACTCTGAGCTCAGAGGTAGGCTCAAAGCTAAGAGCAGGTAGAGAGATTTGGAGCATTGAAGGGGCTCAGGAAGAAGGCAGATGGAAGAAGGACAATCTAGAGAGGAAACAACTTTGCTTGTCCTGTAAGCAACATTAGTCATGGAACCAACAGAATTACTAAGAAACAGAAAGAGGGTTGGCTTTTGGAATTTTTGTGGTTATTGTTTTGTTTCCGAATACATATTTTTATATCTCCATGCTTTGTTTCAGTCTTTATTCGGGTCAGTGTAGGTTTGGGGGGACAGGGTTGAAGAGAGGTCATTGCTTTATCTCTCCACATTGCTCAAGTGCATCTTGTGAAGTTTTGCCCAAAGGTCAGTGGCTAAGCTTACACTTAAGATTCTGATCCTTAGTTTCCTGATTGTTCCCTTGACTCCAATTTCTTTTTCCCAATACTGTTTTTGTAATCCACATTTTATTTATGCAACAATTGCAAAAATTTCCCCAAGGGGTCATTGAGGATATTATCAAAAGTACCTCAGATTTCCTGAACTGATACATTAATATTTAAAACTTTTTAGAACGGTATAACTGCCTTTCTTTCTCCCTCTCTTTCCTTTTTCCTTTCTTTCCTATTTTAAAATGTCAAAGGCTTCCTGACATGCTTTGGCCATGGAAATGGAACATATTTTCTCATTAGGTTAATTAATGGCTCTGCTTGGGTGGCATAATTTGGTGTAAGTTTCCTTTTAGAATTCTGTCATAACTAAAAAGGATCTTATTTTTGTTATGTTTTGTGGTGTCTTTAAATTTTTATGACTTCTACTTTGTTTAGTCTGTGTGTAATCCTTCTTTTGAAACCTAATGTCCTAGAAAATTTACAGTTTTCTCTCAAAACTGGCACTTTCTACATTTTACGGTGATTCCTGTTTCTTTGGTTCTCACTAGAACTTCATTTAAGTCCTTAAGGTGTAATTCGCAGCTCAGGGAGTTTATGATTACATCGTCAAAGTAAACTCCCCAAGTGCAATATATTAAGCCTGACAAGACGCTGTTCATTAATCTTTGAAATATAGCCAGGTGTGATGTAGTGAAGGGAGCCTTCCAACTACGAACAGCTGAAGGGCTCCCGACTGCCCCCACTGGGGAGGATTCCTTCCTCCTCACTGCCAAGGCTGCCTGGGTGGGGACCGAAAGGGCCAAACGCCCTTCCTTTGCCAACCATAGTGTTCCCTGCCTCTGCTGGTGTTCCTACAGCTTGGCAGCTTCTCCCCTTTTCATGCATTCGTTCAATCAACAAATATTTATTAACAATCTACTTTGGGTTGGGCACCAGGTGGACTTGGAGAGACAGTAATGACTCAAACAGAAACAATCCCTTGCTTCGTGAGGCTTATAGTCTTAGGGTCTAGCTATAAACAAAGGCCTCAAGGCTCCTTTTCTCAATATCACCAAACCCATGTGAAACAAACTGCCTTGCCTGAATGTGCAGTAGCGTTTCTTCTCTGCCTCAGAGGTAGCTTTGATTCTAAATGACTCCGATCATCTGTGAGTGAGGTTGCAGGACAGCTTGATGAGTGCCCTGACGGAGATTTGCAAATAGCCCTATCACGGAGGAGCAACCAAAGCCACCTCGGGGGCAATGAGTGCTTGACCAGAAAAGCAGAGTCTAGCTAATCACTGTGCAACACTACCTCTAGAACTATACGAAAAATCCAGATAAAAGGCAATACCTCTTAAAGGCGTTGGTAGGTCTTTCCCCAGATCTTTTTGTTTGCCTGTAGAAAACATGGTGGGCTAAATGCAATGTAGCATTCTGGATTGACTCTGAAACAGAAAAAGGACATGAGTGGAAAAACAAATGAAATCTTACAAAGTCTGGAGTTTAATTAATAGCCACGTACCAATATCAATTTCTTAGTTTTGTATAATGTGCTATGGCAATGTAGACGTTAACACCAGGAAAAGCAGGGTGAGGGATATTTAGGAACTCTCTGTGGTATTTTGGCAACTTTTCTACAATTCTAAAACTACTCCAAAATAAAAGTTTATTATAAAAATATTTGCTTATGAAACAGAATCCTTTAAATGAGTAATAAAAAGCTACTGAAAAAAAGCACATAGTAGGCATGGAGAAAAGATATAGCTTCCAAAATCAAACTACAAATTTTTCTTGAAACTAAAGAGAAATACATCTAGAAACTCAAAACCAGAAACTGATATTCTCACTGGATTTGTCCCTCTTTCTCTCATGCTACTTTGTTTGCTCTCATTGGTTGTGTTTTGTTTTGTTTTTCCTTTTGAGGAAGATTAGCCCTGAACTAACTACTGCCAGTCCTCCTCTTTTTTGCTGAGGAAGACTGGCCCTGAGCTAACATCCATGCCCATCTTCCTCTGCTTTATACATGGGACGCCTACCACAGCATGGCGTGCCAAGTGGTGCAATGTCCACACCCAGGATCCAAACCGGCGAACCCTGGGCCGCTGAGAAGCAGAACGTGCAAACTTAACCACTGCACCACCGGGCCAGCCCCGCTCTCATTGGTTTTAATGAGAAGAATCATATGCCCCAAGTTCAAGAAGCATGACTCCTATCATTTTATTTTTTAACTCTCTGAATTTACAAGACTTGTTCTTTCACTCATTGCCACCTCCCTATTTCACACACATACACTCACACCCCAGGTCGTTGCTGAAACACAACTAGCTGTTCCTCTCCTGTCTGCACACACACTCTTCACTTTCCTGTATTTGCCTGGATGCATAGAAACTTCTTTTTAAGTAACACAACAAGCATTCATGTGTGCAGATTGAAGATATTCCAGGCTTAGAATTACATTCAAGAAGACTTGGCTGATGGCATCCAATAAGGAACTCCTATTTTTGTTAGACTTCCTACACTGTGGAGTAGTTACACAATCTGTGCAATGCACACTCCCATTTCAACCTTTTCAGGAAGAATTTTTCATTTCAAAATAGAAACGGTAGTGATGAAAGCAATATGCTTTTAGCTAGCTGCGTGCTTGAAAAGATAATGGTTTTGTAAACCAAGTGGAAACCTCTGAACAAACTGCTGGCTGTGGTAAGGGACTTCCTCCAAGGGCAGAGTCAGCCATTCAACATTCAAATGGTGCCTTGTCTAAGATGAAAATTCCTCCCCGCCCAGGGAAATGGACCATAGAATGAGAATATTAGTGCTGGGATGATTCTTAGAGATCATCTAATATAATTTTATCTTATTAAAGATGAGAAAAACAGGCCTGCACACTCGTGCCTTACTCAAGGCTTTAATGACTGAGCTGAGCCAAAACCAGATACCCAGATGCCAGCGCCACCGTCTCCTCCTCCATACCACACTGGCCCATCATCCTGAGGCCCCAGCTCTGAGAGTTTAATGTGGATGCTCAAAAAGTTTGCTTTGTGTTCCACACTTTATTTAAATGAAATAATGTGAGCAAACAAGTTATTTACAAACTGGGAAGTACCACACACGTCATCTGTAATTGATGCTGTTGTTAGTATCATTAGTATCTATATTTGGCTATGAGAGAAGCATGACACATGCAAATTCTACAAATTCTCAACTGGAAAGAAAGGCAATTTTTACATGCCGATGATCATCTTCTGCTCTATCCCTTTTGATTCCACGGCTTTCCCATGGGTCCCCTGTTTTCTTTAAGAAACTGCTTTTTAAAATTCCTTTCCTTCTTTTGGACTTTCATCCCCCCTTTTTTAATATATATAAGCTGACAAGGAGGACTCACTGAAGAACAGAGTCCAGGTTTCTAGAAAGGCTCTGCAAAGAGGAAGTAAAACCACATCACACCATTCATCTGCCAAAAGTAATAAACCCAGCCAGCCTCAGCGCCCTCTTGACTTCATCAGCAACTAACGCTCCTCGTTTCTCCCCTTCCTTGCAAAGGAAGAGGAAAAAATGCCAGGCAAAGAATGCCAGCAAATCAAACCATGGGAAAAATAACACCTTCAAACTCAGGGCAAAATTCTTCTTTCCAATCCATGTTGCAGATGTCCCATCCGGTATGCTTGGCAGAATATGCTGCTCTTGGAACAAGATGCAGAACACAGGTTAGTGAGAAGATTTGGGCCAGAGACTGGTTGTTAATTTTTAATTCATAGTTGTTAAAGCCTGAGAAATATCACTATGATTTTGTTTCATACAATAATCAAAAGAAATCCGTAGAAGACATAGTTCCTTACACAGCTTTAAGAAATATACCTTCTGATTTCCCACAAATTATATTAATTGCTCTGCAAATCACTGAGTCTGTGCTCATGATTAATTGGCAGAATAAATGACAAAGTCAAGATTCAATATTCCAATATTTTCCCCAGACAGAAACTGCTGTGGGAATTCCAGCCTGGAAGGGCCATTCTTGATTCTTTCCTTTTTTTCTACTTGAATCCACCTGCCTCCTCTCTTTCAAATCAGTAGAGGATCATTTGAAGATAAGTAAGAAAGCCCACATTCTTAATATTGGCTTTCATCTTTCCAGTCAACCAAGATAGCAACTGAGAGAAAAAACAAACACAAACACTTATGATGAAACACCTTTTCTGAAATATAGGTTTTGGATTAAAAATCAAATAATCTGAATTTTAATCCCTGTTCTGTCGTGAACTCACTGTGTGGCGTCTCTAGGTTCTCAAACTCCTTTCGGGTCCCCCAACATTCTGTTTTAGTAATAAGGATAGTTTCTTCCAGCTCGAATATTCTTATTTTAGCATCCCTGAAATTAGATTTCTATCAAACAGGCAGGAGTACATCAGTATTTTCGAAAATGGCTGTCACCTGGGTGGAGAAAGGCACATGCTTATATCACTAGAGATGGGTATTAATGGGGAAAACAAAAGCTCTATGACCAGAAAGAAAAATCTTCGTGATTAGGACACCACACATATTTTTATTCGTTTCCCATCCACCAAACGTTGTCTTTAAATGCTGCTTTCTGTTCTCAGGGTTTCTTCCAGGAGAGAGCAGAAAACTCAAATGCATCCAGGAAAGGTTTTTCTTTTTCTTTTTTGTTTGAGGAAGATTAGCCCTGAGCTAACAGCTATGCCAATCTTCCCCTGTTTTGTATGCGGGTTGCCACCTCAGCATGGCCACCAACGAGTGGTATAGGGCTGCACCTGGTAGTGGAACTGGTTCACTAAAGTGGAGTGCACCCAGCTTAACTACTACACCACAGGCCAGCCCCCAGGAAAACATTTTTTTACAGTGAATAAAAATCAACCAAGAAGATAACATTTTGGAGCATCACTTTATGGTTAATCCTTCTTTTAAAACAGTTTCTACCTTGAATTGTTGAAGGAAGGAGCTAGCACGTGCTGAGCCCACACTGCATCAGAATGAACGCTCCATGTTCAACATTCATTGACATCTAATCATGGCCCTTAGGGAGAGAGATTAATATCCCCATCTTACACAGGTAGAAAACTAAGGCACAAAGTACAGTAATTTGCCCAAGGTCATTTATATGTAATAAATGCTGGAACAGAAATTTAAACCAAACGTGTCTAATTCCAAAGCCTTTCTTCCACAACATATGAGCTTGTTTACATAGTGCTTGGCCTCTTAGGAAAGATTAGCTTATTAATGGTATATAAGTTAAGTTTCCTTTCTCAAGACAAACTTCATACAGAGTCACGTAATTATGACACTTTATTTAAACTGTCAGGCACAAACTATTGAATTTGGTGAGTACTAACATAAATTCAAAATAAAGGAGAAAAGAAGATTCTTGTTTCACAAGTGTGAAAACCAGTGTATGACTGCCCTTGTGGAAGATCCACCAGTGTTTCAAAAGTCATCAAAGGGAGGGCCGGCCCCATGGCCGAGTGGTTAAGTTCACGCGCTCTGCTTCGGCAGCCCAGGGTTTCACTGGTTCAGATCCTGGGCACAGACATGGCACCGCTCGTCAGGCCATGCTGAGGCGGCATCCCACATGCCACAACTAGAAGGACCCATAACTAAAAAAACTATACAACTATGTACCCTGGGGCTTTGGAGAGAAAAAGGAAAACTAAAATCTTTAAAAGAAAAAAGTCACCAAAGGGATTCCCCAGTGGGCTGAGAAGACTTCACACTGGTTGTTCTTTTCAAATAGTATTTCCCTACCTCACCCTGATTTCAACCTGAAGAGTGTCAAGGGGCAAAGGAAGCAGGAAGGAGAAGCAGGGCTGGCAGGGTAGTGGGTCAAAGGCATACCTTGTAGAGTGTAAGGACCACCAAGGTGAAAATCAAAGAAGCATCCTGAGAGCTTTGTTTTCAGTCATGAGAGGCTTTTTGAAGTTCACTGGCTGGGATTAAACTCCCCAAACATCCTTCATCCCATCCTCCCTGCACATACACACACTATTTATTTACCTCTCTCCACCCTCCCGTATCTGACACAACCTGGGGCTGCTAGGAGGCAGTGGCAGGAGAAGCCTCCAGGTGTCCTGCTCCAAGGGATTAGGAGAGTTCAGCTTTCAACTCCCCCCTGTCCCACCCATTTACTCGTTCCTACTGCACCCATCGCTCACCCTGACAGGCACACCTTACACCTTTGGCTGGCTTCATGGGAGCTGTTTATAAATAAGGGCACCTGTCTGTGAAAGCCAGACATTCACAGGAGCAGCCGAGGAGACAATAGATTACATGTTTGGGGAGTTTCTGTGCCTGAACTTTCCCAACAGCTGTATCTGCACTATGTAGGCTTTTGTGGGGTTTTGTGTTGCAGGAGAGAGAAACAGGTTCCTTGTCTTTGTATCCGAAACACATCTGCAAACCTGTCACATTCTACAGCAAGTGAACCAAAAGCAAACATTTAATAGTACTTGGAACTCTACCCCTTCTCTGTTAAGGAAGGTTGAAACGTGTTTGTTAAATGAAAAGTTTGGCTGAAACTAGATTCTTCTCCAAACACAAAAGGAGGTTGTAATTTCAAGCATTTTCCTCCTTGGATTTAATCATGAATATTAAGTATTGGTACCCAAGTGCCAGAGTAACAAACTAAAGTGAAGACCACCCATCAACTTAATTCCAAAGGCTTATTTCATGTAACTCAAGCTCCAGTTATCTGAGAGTGAGTGATGCTATTCACAATGGCCCATAA
This sequence comes from Equus asinus, assembly GCF_041296235.1. NCBI lineage: Eukaryota > Metazoa > Chordata > Mammalia > Perissodactyla > Equidae > Equus > Equus asinus. The sequence goes on from NC_091792.1 coordinate 33,230,840, forward strand.
CAAAAGCCAAAGGGTTTATGGCAATTTGACCTTTTCATTTTTCACTGGTTTATTTTCAGATAGCTGGGAAAACATTTTCCACTTGTATTTGATGACATGATTTCTAAAGCATCTTGACTAATTTCTCAATTAGCCAGGATCACCCCAAATGCCATTCACGTCGAATCATGGGCCAAAAAAAGCCATTATACAGTGATGAAATTTAAGCAAAACATAATTTGAACCCAATAATCCACAAGATCTTAATTCTTAGAAGCAATTGACTTTCTCTTAATTTTGTAGTATTTGCCACATCTTAATATCATTTCTTTTATTTTTTTTAATGCATTTTCATTCTATTCAGACCCGAACACTCCAACCTTCTCCCACCAGCACCAATCCTCCATTCTCCTCCCTCGCCATTTTAGATGGAAATAAGAGATTCTATCCTTTGTCATTTCAAAGTTCAGAGTGCACTCCTCTTTCCTCCCAAAAACAGGAAACCACAGACGTTTCAAAGATCTGTGATTAAAATCATTTCTGCAATGAGACATGATGCCAAAAGCAAAAACACATTCTTAATGCCTTGTTTCCTGGAAAAATAAACTGCATTACAGGGAGGAATGTAGAGCAAGGTAATCATAGAAACCCAGAGGTGTAATCCAGTTAAACTCCTTGACCTGCATCAAATGTTGACAATTCTAACTTTTCTGTTCCAAGAGAAGTTTCTGGGACACATTTGCAACATTGCTTAAAAGTCCTGCCACCTAGTGGAAGAATTAAATAAAGTAGACCTCAGATAACCTGCTGGTAGAGAGACCTTGAGAAAAACACCTCCTCTATCAACAAGATTTCCCTTGAAAAATCATATTGGGTTAGCTTTAGACCTGATTTTCATAAAGTGTTAAGATTCATTGAAATGGGTCGTTTTACTCTTCTCTGTTCACGTGCATCACATTCAAGGTAGGAAAGACTTGAGTTCAAGCCCTCAGAACTATGGGTGGAATCCACAAATAGTTTATGGTAATCATTCTGTTAAGCTGGTTTGGTTGACAGTTTTCAAAATGGGTTCCACAGAGTTAAGAAATAAACCGAATCCATTCCAGCTTTCCCTGGTGGAGGGCACTCCACTAGGCACTTAAGCCTCCAAAAGCCCAGCAGGAGGCCTCTTTATAGAAGGGATTTCTTTAGTTGGCTAAGGGAAAATATCCTGCCTGAACAGGAAGGTAGATCATTAGTGGCCGGACCTCACAGATAGCCACCAAGTTTCTGAGAAAAAACTTCTTGAAGAGTCATGCTGAGAAGGAACTCTCCACAAAGACTTTGAGCAAAGTACTATACTTGAGTAAGACCTACAATGCATGCTTGGCCCCAATGATATCAACAGATGTGTTATGACAGCAGTCAGTTCCCCAGTGACTTGAAGGATTGAACTTGCCTCCCTGACTACCTGGTCAAGGAAATATGAAAGTCTGTGATGGACAAGATCAGAAACAGTGTGAGATTACTGTACACTACAAATGGAGGTGTTCTATGATGCAAGGCCACTAAATACACTTGCCATGTGCCAAGGCCTATTTCAGATTCTTCTTTGTCCATGATTAAATGCAAATGCTATTAGGCAAATGCCTACTAGTTCTTTCTAAGAGTCTAGAGCTATTCAGAGGGAAACAACATTTGCTTCTGGTAAGAAAATTATGGTTCCAGACTCCATTAGTTGTATCTTCAATTCCGTCTCCTATCTCCAGGATAAATGATCTATTGGCCAACACTTGTGGATAAATGATCTATCAGTGAACCCTTGTGAGGTTTCAATTAATATGTATAAAACACTTTGAAAGGAGTTATGAAAGACAATCCTACCACTCAATATTCAAGAATTATGTTCTGTGCCTTTACCCAGACTTTCCATTATTTGTTCAGTTTTTTAAACAAATACTGTTGTTTACAGACCTAAATTTGATTTCACAAAGAATTTATTTCATAATTTAAGACTGAAGTGCTTTTCGTAATTTAATTATAAGTATGTTACATTCAGGAATGGTTTTTCCATCACTCTTACAGAATAGATTTTTTTTTCAGTTTTGAAAACAAAACTGGTTTAAAATAAAAGCACTACAATATTTCCAAAGAATGTGAAATGTTTTTTGTAACAAGGGGTAGTTATTGTTTTATCATTTTATCAGTCATTTTTTAATGATTTTCATAGCTGCTTATATGTTTACATCATCTTCTTTCTGAAAGAAATAAAAGAGAAAACAACAAATGAAGATGAGACTTACCCTACAAGAAATACTAAGGAGAGTCCTTTAGGGTAAAATTAAAGGACACCAGATACTCAAATCTACATGAAGAAAAATAAGCTCCAGTAAATGTGAGTATATAGGTAAAAATAAAAGGCAGAGTAAATGAAATTTTGTTTATAACTCATTTTCTTCCTCCTAGCTAATTTAAAAGACAACTGTACCTAACAAAAGAACACCAAAATATATGAAGCAAGAAGTGACATGATTGTAGGCAGAAACAGGCAATTCAACAATAATAATTGGGGACTTCAATACTCCACTTTCAATAATAGATAGAACAACTAGACAAAAGACCAACAATTAAATAGAAGATTTGAAGAGCATTATGAGCCAGCCACAACTAACAGAGATCTAAAGAACACTCTACCAAACAACAGTAGAATGCACATTCTTCTCAAGCGTACATGAGACATTCTCTGGGTTACATCACATATTAGGACATAAAACAAGTATCAATACATTTAAAAGGATTGAAGTCATACAAAGTATGTTCTCCAACAATAGAATAAAATTAGAAATCAATAACAAAAGGAACTCTGAAAAATTCACAAATATGAAAATTAAATAACACATTCTTAAAAACACAATCTTTCAAAGAAGAAGACACAGGAAAATTTTAAAATGCTTTGAGATGAATGAACCCAAAACACAACATGCCAAAGCTTACAGGATGTGGTTAAAGCTGTACTTAGAGGGAAATTTATAGCTATAAATGCCTATGTTAAGAAAGAAGAAAGATCTCAAATAAATAACCTACTCTTCCACCTTAAGAGGAGCAAACTAAACCCAACGAAAGTTTTATTTTTTGATGAAATTAACTAGCTGATCCTAAAAGTCATATGAAAATGCAGGCACTCAGAATAGCCAAAATAATCTTGTGAAAGAACAAAGTTGGAGGACACACGCTTCCAAATTTCAAATTTACTATACAGCTACCGGAATCAAGACTGTGTGGTACTAGCATAAGGATAGACTGTAGATCAATGGCGTAGAATTGAGAGTCCAGAAACAAGCCCACACATTTATGGTCAATTGATTTAGACAAAGATGCCTAGATCACGCAATGAGGAAAAGAAATCTTTTCAACAAATGGTATCCAGAATACTTAAAGAACCCTTTCAACTAAACAATAAAAAGACAAATAATCCCATTAAAAATAGACAAAGGATTTGAATAGATATTTCTCCAAAGAAAATATATAAATAGCCAATAAGCACATGAAAAGATGTTCATCATTACTCACTAGAGAAACGAAAATAAAAACGACAGTAAGATACAACTTAATATCCATTAGGATGACTATAATAAAAAAGACCAATAACAACAAGCGTTGATGAGGATATGGAGTATTAAAATCCTCATACATTACTGGTAAGTGTGTAAAATGATACAGCCTCTGTGGAAAACAGTTTGACACTTACTCAAAAAGTTAATTTATGACCTAGCAATTCTACTCTTAGATATATACCCAAGAGATTTAAAATATGTTCACACAAAAACATGCACACAAATGTTCACAGCACCACTATTCATAATAGACAAAAAAAATGGAAACAACCCAAAAAGTCCGTTGACTAATCAGAGGATAAAAAAAATGTGGTGTATCCATTCAATGGAATATTATTTGGCAATTCCATGGAGACAGAGAATAGTTTGGTGGATGCCAGAGGCTGAGGAAAGGAAGAAATGGTGAATGACTACTAACGGATATGGGGATTCTTTCATGATGATGAAAGTATTCTGAATTTTATGGTGGTGATGTTTTCCCAACCTTGTGAATACACTATAAGCCACTGAACTGTATACTTTAAGCAGGTGAGTTTTGTAGTATGTGCATTATATCTCAATAAAAGAAATTTAATATTTTAAATTACCTTTAATGTTAAAAAATAAAAAGATGACAATAGGCATCAAACCATTGATCACACACACAATTTTCTAACATCTTTCATAAACATCAAACCATTGCTCACACACATAATTTTCTAACACCTTTCACACAAAATTCTAACACAATTTTCTCACAATGTGGTTCATAAGTTAGCAGCAAAGGCATTACCCGGGAGTTTGTCAAATGCAAACTCTCAGGCTTGTCCCAGATCTTTTGAATCAGAATCTTTTGCTTAACAAGATCCCCAGGTGATTTATACACATATTAAAATTTGAGAAGTGCTACTGCACTGCAAGAGTTTTCATTCTCCCATTTTAGGGAGTGTGTAAAAAATTTAAGTGGTGAGTCCAGGAGCCTCTTTCTCAACAACAGTCTAATTTCCTTTAGGGGACTACAGCTCCCCCACTGCATGCCATCTTAGTGGGATGGTAAATTCAGATGGCCTGGATTGGTGTCTAGAAGTCAAAGGGATCCCAAAACATCTTTTCCCTTACTGCTGGCCCCTCCCTCCTTCCTGCTTAGTCCTTTCCCCACTCACCCCTACCCTGCCCTCAGCCAAGGGACAGGTTGGTATAGGATCAGCTCTGACTGTCAGCCTCTGTCTCCTGAAACTTGGAATCTGGAGTGAATGACTCCAGGAGAGATGAAATAGTTGGTGTTCCGTTATTCCAGGGGGAGTCCTCTAATGGTTGTGTATTCCTTTTCCCAAACTTGTTTCCCCATCAATTTGGTGACATCCAGGACAGCTTTCAAATAAATGTCCTTTTGTTTTGTTTTATTTACTTTAGTTGGAGGTGAATTTTGATGCTTGCAAAGAATCCTAATTGACACATCACCCTTTAATATCATAACATTTGGTTTGAATGCATATACAGTTCTGATGATTTATTCTCACAATGTGGATTCATATTCATGGCTATCATATCAGTAGGTATTATAATTACTGTTAATAGGCATAATTATGATTGTTAAAATAACTAGCCAAAGATCAAAAGCTAGTAAGTGGCAGAGGCAGGAATCACACTCAGCAGTCTGGCTCTAGGATTGATTTATATAACTCACATTGAAGGGGATGAGCAGTGGGCTTCATTTGAGCTGCTACTGGCAGAATATTTCTGCCAGTTAGATTAAGAATTCATATGCTTGTATACCAATGTTCACAGCAGCATTATTCACAATAGCCAAAAGATGGCAAGAACCAGCCATCCATCAACAGAAAAACAGATAAACAAAATGTGGTATATACATGCAAGAGAATATTATTCAGCCCGAAAAAGGAATGAAATTCCAACACATGTTACAACACAGATGACCCTTGAAAACATTATGCTAAGAGAAATAAGCCATACACAAAAGGACAAATATTGTATGATTCCACTTATATGAGGTACCTGGAAAAGGCAAATTCATACAGAAAGTTACCAGGGGCTGGGAAAAGGGCTGATGAGGAGTTATGATTTAGTAAGTACAGAGTTTCGTGTTGGGGTGATGAAAAAGTTCTGGAGAAGTACTCCAGTGTAGTACTTCCAGTGTAGTGTAATGGTTGCTCAACAATGTGAATGTACTTACTGACACTGAACTGTGCATTTAAAAACAGACAAAATGGTGCTATGGACTGACTCAATGTTTGTGTCCTCCTAAAACTTGTTTGTTGAAGCCCTAATCCCCAATGTGACAGTATTTGGAGATGGGACATTTGGAAATTAACTAGATCATGAGAATAGAGCCTTCATGAATGGGATTAGTGCCCTTCTAAGAAGAGACATGAGAGAGATCTCTTGCTCTCTCTTGGCCATGTGAGGATACAGCAGGAAGGCAGCCAGGAAGAAGGCCTTCACCAGAACCCACCCATGCTGGCACCCTGATCTCAAACTTCCCAGTCTCTAGAAGGGTAGAAATAGATTTCTGTTACTTAAGCCACCTGGTCCATGGTATTCTTTTATAGCAGCCTGAGCTGACAAGACAAAAAGTAAATATTCTGTGATGTATATTTTACCAGAACTTAAAAAAAAAGAACTACTATCCTAAAATCTTAAAATCTGAGGTAGAAAAGTGAAAGTAATATATGACTTACAAATATTTCATTGGTAAGAATTTGAGCCCTTTCCAGTTAGAAGTAACAGAAACCTGAATCAAATAATGTTAGCAAACAACGGGAATTGATGGACTCGTGTAACTATGAAGCCCAAGCTTAAGCCTGGATCCTGGGGCTTATCTTGTGTGCCACCTCTTGCTCAGCTTTTCTGTATGATTGCTTCCACCTCAGGCCAGCTCTCCTCACCTGGGTCTAGAGATAACTACCAGAAGCTTCCACCTTCATCAGCTTTGCAGCTAGAAATCCCAGTGTAAAGAGAGAGCCTCTTTGCTGACAAAGGTGCTGGAGAGAGTTCTACTGGTCTGGCTTGGGATTTGTGAACCAAATACTATGGCTGTGGGGATGAAAGAACCTGATTGGCTAACTCAGGCCAACTCAGTAGGTCTTCATCATGGGCCTACGCCTAGAGCTACAGGGTTGATCTGTACCCCCTGAATCACATGGACCAAGAATGAGGTAAGACTTCCCCCAAAGAGACACTAACATACAGAAAGCATATATATAATGTCACTTCAGTGCCCTGCCCGCGGCCCCTCAGCCCTCACTGTTCAATGAAAGCCTGAGTATTTACTGCAAGCGGTTGAGATTCTCTGCCTGAGGACTCTCTGGCTGCTAGAGCAGGATAGGTGGGGCTAACAGGGAGATGGAGTCCACAGGTGCAGCTTTCAACCAATGGGGAACGGACTTGGTGGGTAAATACTGCACCTGCCTCACTCTTCAAGAGCGACAACTCTGAGGCATGTTCCATACCCTCTCCCAGAGCTCTCCAGTGGGATTGAGCCCCTGTTGCCTACAATGGTAGCCTGCTTATTAACCTGCTTTCTATTTAACTTCTCTACTCTCCTATCATGACTTCCTGGAATCACTTCCCAAATTACCTACATTCACTCCAATCCCTGACTACAGGTCTGATTCTATGGGAACCCAAATTAAGACAACATGTGCATAACAGTGGGTGAATTCAAACTGTGGTCTGTCCATTTTATGTGAAGAAAATTTGTGGGAACTATTTGATATCTCTTCATTTTCTTTATAACACTCAGTATTTGTCTAATAAGCCATTTAAACTCAGAGAAAATATTTATTTATCCAGGAAAATACATCAAGGTTTGTGTGTGTATATTAGTTTGCTAGGGCTGCCATAAGAAAGAACTGCAAACTGGGTGCTTAAACAACAGAAATTTATTATCTTGCCGTTCGGAGGCTAGAAGTCTGAGATCAAAGTGTTGGCAGGGGTCGTTTCTTCTGAGGTCTCTCTCCTTGGCTTGTAGATAATTCTCTTCTTTCAGCACCTTCACATGGTCTTCCTTCTGTGTGTATCTGTGTCCCAATCTTGTCTTCTTATAAGGACCAGTCATATTGTATTAGGGCCCACCTTAATGGCCTCATTTTAACTTAATTTAAAGCTAATTTTAACTCCTTTAAAGGCCCTATCTCCAAATACAGTCACATTCTGAGGTACTGCGGGTTAGGTCTTCAATATATGAATTGGGGGAGAGGGGGCAGGGTGGGATTTAACCCATAACAGTGGGTGTCTGTGTATTGCGTCATTTTTGTCTTTAGAGGCAAAATGTCTTCCAAATAGAAGATTTCCCTGCCATCCTCCTCTCCACAGATTAGTATAATACGGACAACAAAATGGTGCCCTTTCTTTAAACTTCAAGGCTCAGCATTATAGAGTGGGGCAAGGTTCCTCTCCCAAAAGAACTAAAGGAAAGAGCTATTGAAAACAAAGAACGAAAACACTAGAACAGGAAGAAATCTGTGAGCTTCCTGAGTAACAAAGAGTCTTAACAAAGAGTCCAACCACAGTCATAACAGTGAGAGGCGTTCTGCTCTAGTTTGGAGTCTCCACAAGAAACACCAGCCAGCAGCTCCGGTGGTCTTCGCCTCATCACCCCTGGAGATTTGAGATGACAGACTCACTTTGTATCCTTAAGATTGCGTTACACATTCATTCCTCCACGACTGAAATGAGGACACGGAGGTCCAGAGGACAGTCTAGGCTCTCTCCATCTGTAGATGAATGGGGAGGATTATGATTGGCTCCGCATGATTGGAGAGTGTGATGATAGCATGATTTATGACCAGTGGTGCTCATGCGGCTATTACTCAGTGTTATGTTATAAACACACTGAAAAATACACTTATGCCACATCACAAGCCAGTGTCATGTGAGCAGCTTGGTGATATTGTGACCCAGGACTCACAAAAATATTTCATTGAGGAGATGGGTGAAATGTGAGGACATGAATGCAGTAATCAAAGAGGCAATGAAATTTGCTTATTTCCACCTAACAAATGACCCGTCAGTTATAGAAACCATCTCTACTCAACTCCGCACCTCTTTGTATTTTGCCACAGCAGTGCCATCTTTTCTTACCCCTGGAATTTCTGGCTCTTCTGGGCTTCTTTCCTGCACATATTTCATGGCTCAGAAAGCATGCCAAAATACAGATAGAGATTTCTTGGTCAGGAAGCCAAGCCAAGTTTGTTTGCTCCCTGGTGCATGTCACCAGCCTCAGTGTCTTTTTTTTTTTTAATGGAACTTTCTCTAGGCTCCTGATCTTTCCAGCTCTCTGGCAATCTGGGTCCTGTTTTCTCTTCCCCAGATGCACTTTCAATTGTTGCCTTTTTTCAATCAGTTTCCAGATGTTGTTTCGTATTCATTTTATTTCCGGCACATTTTATCCTTTACTGAACTTCTGCACAATTCCCTTCCATGCCACCTCCCCACTCCTCCTCCACTCCATCCAGATGAATCCTAGAAATCTGCTGCAATTATAGCAAATTCAGTTTGCTCTTCCATGCCCCAGCTGAGAGCGCCCCAGCCCTGAAGGTGAGAAAGATGATTGGTCCGCAGGAGGAGCCCCTTCAGAAGGAATGAGCTCCCAGCTGACAGCCAGATGCTATTGAGGTGCAGGCCCACTGCCGAGTAAAAGTCTCTGTAGAGAGAAAGAATGTTCACTGGGGCCCTGAAGTCCAAACAATAGTTTGTTTTAGAACTTTTTTTAAAAAAAACTCTTTGTGCAAATATCAAGCCAGTAAGCCAGAAATGTTTTTTAAATTACCATTGAACCATATAAAATTGTAAAGAGGTCTTGCCTTTCTGTAATACCTCTTACTTTTGGCACTATTTGGAAATGAGATCCTCCACGTAAATTAATTTTTTAGATAATCGAAACACGTCTTTAAGCCCCAAATCATCACAAATCTCAACAATTTTTACATAGCTCTTTCTAGAATGCATTACATTTTAGAGGGTGGTGATCATAATCTAATGTTTTCCTAATGATTCTGGGTCAAGGTTACGAATATCAGCAGCCGTGCCCTCGGGATTATGAGATGTTAGTGTACTCTTTTCAACACCAGCGTTTCTCAACTCAGCATTGTTGACAGTGGGGCCGGATAATCCTTTGTTGTGGGAGTACGGCCTGTGCATTGTTAGGATGTTTAGCAGCATCCCTGGCCGCTGCTCACTAGATACCAGTAGCACCACCCCCTTAGTGGGACAACCAATAGTGTCTTAAGGACAAGGATGTGCGCCATCATTACATATTCTCAACGTTGTGCTGGAGGCTTAGTCAATGCAATAGGAAAGAAAAGGTACGAGAATTGGAAAAGAAGAAAAACCCTGTCTTTATTTGTAGAAGACGACTAAATGCTTGGAAAATCCAAAATAATCTGCAAACTATTAGAATTAATAAGTGAATTTAAAGTGTCACTAAAAACAAAATCAATATGCAAAAAATTAATCGTATTTCTATGACCTAACAAAAAACAACTGGAAAATAAAATTTTAAAAAATATGACATAAAATTTTATAAAAGAATCAAATAACTAGAAATTAATTTAACAAAAGATGTGCAGGACTTCTTCACTGAAAACTGCAAAATATTAAAGAGAAATTAAAGAAGACCTAAATAAATTGAGAGACACAATATGTTAATAGATTGGAAGAACTCAAGATTATTAAGATTTCAATTCTCCCCTAATTTATCTATAGATTCAATGAAATCCAAAACCAAATCCCAGCAGGGATTTTTTTTGGGAATTGATAAAGGAATCTAAAATTTATATGGAAGTGTAAAGGACTTAGAAAAATAATCTGCAAGTAGAGCACATCTGGAGGAATAATTCTACCAGATTGCAAGACCTATCACCAAAGCTATGGTAATTAAGGTAGTGTGATATTTGACCAACGGAACAGGAAAAAGCATCCTATTCAAACCTACCCATATACAATCAAATGATTTACCAAAAATGAAATTCAGTAGGGAAAAGATGATAATTTTGGTAAATGATGGTGAAGCAATTAGATATCTACATGGAAAAAAAGTGAACCTTGATGCCTACATCATATCATACACAAAAATTAATTTGAATTTATCATAGACAAAAATATAAAAAGTAAAAGCATAAAAAACTTTTGAAGAAAATATAGAATATTTTCATGACAAGATAGGCAAAGATTTCTTAAGCAAGATGCAAAAGACACCAACCATAAAAGAAAACATTGTAAAATTGGATTTAACTAATCTTAACAATTTATGTTCATCAAAAGATAACATTAACAGAGTGAAAAGAGAGGCCACAAAGTGGGAGAAGATATCTACAATACAAAAATCCAACAAAGGACTTATATACAGAACATAGTTTTAAAAACAATTTAAAATTGGCAAAAGAGATGACCAGACGTATTATAAAAGAAGACAGACAAATGGCCAATGAATATATGAAATGGGGCCCTAATTCATTACTCATCATGGAAAGCAAATTTAAACCACAAAGAAATACCATCACACATCCAGAAAAATGGCTAAAATTGAAAAGACTGACAAACCAGGGGTTAACAAGAATGAGGAGCAACTGGATTGCTGGTGGAAGTATAAATTCGTACAACCCCTTTGGAAAACTGTTTGGCAGCATCTCCTAAAGCTAAATATCTACTTACCCCAAGACCCAGCAATTATACTTCTAAGTATATACCCAAAATAAATAAATATATATGTTATTAAAAAGACATGGGGGCAGGCCCAGTGGTGTAGTGGTTAAGTTCATGTGCTCCATCTCAGTGGCCCAGGGTTTACAGGTTCAGATCCTGGGCGCGGACCCAGTACCACTCATCAAGCCACGACGTGGTGGTGGCATCCCACATAAAACAGAGGAAGATTGGCACAGATGTCAGCTCAGGGCCAGTCTTCCTCACACACACCAAAAAAAGACATGAACAAGAATGCTCAAGGGCCTGTCCAGTGGCACAGCGGTTAAGTGCGCACATTCTGCTTCCGCGGCCTGGGGTTCAGTGGTTTGGATCCCAGGTGCTGACATGGCACCCTTTGGCAAGCCATACTGTGGCAGGCATCCCACATATAAAATAGAGGAAGATGGGCATGAATGTGAGCTCAGGGCCAGTCTTCCTCAGCAAAAAGAGGAGGATTGGCAGATGTTAGCTCAGGGCTAGTCTTCCTCAAAAAAAAAAGAATGCTCATAGCAGCTTTATCCATAATAAGCAAAAATGAGAAATCAAAATGTTCATCAACAAGTAACTTATAGGATAGCCATACAATGGAACACCACACAACAACAAAAAGAAAAAAACTACTGCAGTGATATGCTCATAAACATTTAACAACTGGCTCTCCAGGGAGGAAAAGGTCCTGATTGTTAGTGTTTTCTGATTCTTGTGGTGTAAATACTCCAACATGGCCAATATCAAGTTACCAACATGAAGTCACAGAATGCGGAATTGGAAAGAAATGCGCACAATCGCAAGCTGGTACGAGCCAGCTTCACCGCAGCACTGCGTTACTGATACCTGGAACAACACTGATGAATCCCTCAAATGCTACATTGCGTGAAATAAGCCAGAAACGAAAGAGTGCATAATCATTACCTTTCTGTTAATTAAAAGAAAAAGGAAAATTACTTGATGATAGAAGTCAGAAAAGAGGTTACTATAGGGAATTGGTATTGAACAGGAAGAAGAACAAAAATTCTGGGATGCTAGAAACATTCTATATCTTGATTTATTTAATGATTAGATAGATAAGTAGGTAGGTAAATAGGTAGAGAGATTTATGTAAAAATTCATCAAGTTGTAAACTTAAAATTAGTATGTTTTACAGACTTTACTGTATATATGTTATGCATCAATTTAAAAAATTTTTAAAACAGGATACTCCGGGGTGAACATGGCAAATTGAGCACACACATCTTTTTGGTTCATTTTGAAACCTAATTAAAGTAACAGTTTCATGTTGTTTTTTCTTTTTTGCTGAGGAAGACTTGTGCTGAGCTAACATCTGTTACCAATCTTTATCTTTTTGTATGTGAGCTGCTGCCACAACATAGCCACTGACAGACAAGTGGTATAGATCCCCACCTGGGAAATGAACCTGGGCTGCTGAAGGGGAGCATAACAAACTTAACCACTAGGCCATGGGGGCTGGCCCAAAGTAATAGCTTTTTAAGGCAAAGATCCACAAGAATGGGAAGAATAGGAGAAGAGGCTACAAAATATGTGAAGCTAGAAAGCCTCTAGACAAGAGATAAATAACTGTCCTGAGAGTATTAAATCCTAAGCTGCCAGTAGAGAAAGCCAATACCAACCTAGTTTACATCACAGAGTCTTCAAGAGGTGCATGAATTAGTGCAGAAGTTACCAGTGAAAACAGAAGCAGGGGAATGGTGTTAAACTAAGGAAGGTTGGTTGACAAATTCCAAACAGGAAAAAACAGGTCAAAAATAAAAATTCAGGAATCAGAATGCCCTCCAAGTTTTTATAAGCAACACTGGAATCTAGAAGGGTAGAGAAATTTTTCAAAGTTGCTAAGAAAAGGATTTACAACCTAGATATATATGTCCAGAGAAACTATCAATAAAGTATGAGGGTAGACAAAAGAATATTCTAGATATGCAAGGTTTCATGAATTTACCTCCCACAGATCCTTTCTCAAGAAATTATTAGAGGCTATATTCCACCAAACTGAAGGAGTGAACGAAGAAAGAGGCATACATAGGATTCTGGAAACAAGACTTTTAGAGCCAAAAGGAATTTTAACCTGAAGGTGCTGGTGATCCTAGAAGGACCTCAGTAGTAATAGAGGGCAACCTGTCCATATTAGAACCTGTAAAAGGCTTGGAAGAAATTTCTTCAAAAACGTGAAATTGATAGAGTACCTGCTATGTCTGAACATTGAGAGATATTCAATTGGCAGTGTTGGAATTAGAAATATACCTAGAAAACTAAACAAGTGACTCCCATCCCCGAAAAAGAAAATTACTAACTCTAGGAAACACAAGACACAAGTAGTTGTCATAGGTTACTCCATAGCCTTTATGAATTCATAATGACAAAAGCATAAATATGGCTTTCAACAAAATAACTATAAAAGTATTCTGAGAAACTATGTTAAGGATAGAAAATGTGCAGGTATATGTGACACAGGGAGAGAAAAGATAGTAAAAGCCCCATCCTCCATTAAAGAAAGTGAATAAATAATGCCTACAACTGGAGATCAAGAGGTAGCAACACGGCATGTTATTTAGACACTTACAAATTAAATAACAAAACAAGAAGCCAGAAAAAATTAATTTCCTTTGGGTCAGAGGAATGTGGGACAGGAGGTAGGATCTGCTATTGTTTTTCTGTAACAATCTTTGCAGAATTATTTGATTCTTTAAATTAGATAAATGTATAATTTTGATGGAAATGTTTAAAAGAGGTAGAAGAATTTTACAAAGCAATGTGCAGACACAGAATATGAAGTGGACATTAAAACATTATAAATTTTGGAAATTAAATATATAATCATTGAAATTTTTAAAAATTCTATAAATACCCCTATATATGGACAACTGATTTTCAACAAAGGTACAAAAGCCATCGAGTGGAGGAAAGACAGTCTTTCTGACAAATGACAGTGGAACAACTGAAGAGCCAGATGCATAAAAAATAAACTTTGATCTATTTCTTGCACCATATACAAGAATTAAGTCCAAATGGATCATAGACCTCAAGATAAATATAAAACTATAAAACTTCTTGAAGAAATCATAGGAGAAATTCTACATGACCTCGAGTTATGTAAAGCTTTTTTATGTATGACACCAAAAGCATGATCCATAAATGAATAAATTGATAAGTTGAATTTCATCATAATTTAAAATTTCTGCTCCTTGAAAGACACTGTTAAGAGAATGAAAAACAAGATGGAGACTGAAATAAACATTTACAAAACATAACTAAAAAGAGACTTGAATCAAGAATAAATAAGGGACTCTGAAAACTCAATAATAGGAAAACAAACGCAACAACAAAAAAAAAGGGCAAAATATTTGAATAGACGCTTCACCAAAGAAAATATGCAGAAGGTGCTCAATATCATTAGTTACTAGGGAAATGTAAACTAAAATTACAGTAATATATCAGTATATATCCATTATAAGGGCTAAAATTTAAAAAACTAATCATACCAATTGTTGGTGATGTTTTTCTGGGAAAAGGAAAAATTTCAAACTCCTGGAGGAAATTCAAAATGGTAAACCACTTTGAAAACAGTCTGGTAGTTTTCTTAAATAGTTAAACACACATCTTATCATATGATAAAGACATTCCACTCCTATCTACTTACTCAATAGAAATGAAAGCACATGTCCATATGAAAATTTGGACAGAACTATTCATAGAAACATTATTTTTAATAACCAAAAATGAGAAACAACCTCAAATGTCCATCAACAGGTGAACTTATAACTATGGTGGATCAATTCAATGGAATACTCTTTAGCAAAAAAAGGAATGAACTATTCATACACACTACAACGTGGATGAATTTTGGAATAACTATGCTGAGAGAAAGAAGCTAGACCAAAAAAAAAAAAAGAGTACATTCTGTATTATTCCATTTATACAAATTTCTAGAAAGTTAAAACCTATTTAAAGTGACAGAAAGCAGATCAGTGGTTTCCAGGTAACAGGAGGTGGAGAGGGGCAACAGGAAAAGCTTCTAATGGGGCACAAGAAAATGCTGGAATTTGGAAATAATAGATAAGTTCATTATTTTGATTGTGGTGATGATTTCATGGGTGTATACATGTGTCAGAATGTATCAAATTATCCATTATAAATGTGTGTGATTTATTGTATGTCAATTATACATCAACAAAGCTGTTTTAAAAAGTGCCAAGGTCACAAAAGATAAGGAAAGACTGAAGAATTATCACAGTTTGGAGCAGAATAAGAGATGTGACTACTAAATGCAATGTGAGATCCTGGAGTGGATCCCAGAACACAACACACAAGAGAACATTAGTGGAAAAACTGGTAAAATTCAAATAAAGTCTATGTTTTAATTAATATCATTGTACCAATGTTAGTGTCTTAGTTTTGATAATTTTGCTATGATTATGTAAGATGTTAACATTAAGAGAAGCTGGGTGAAAGTGTATGGGAACTCTTTACAACACTTTTATAAATCTAAAATGATTTCAACACAAAAATATTTTTAAAAAATCTATAGATGGGATAATTCCCAACAGGACAAAGTTAAACAAATCCTGACTTAGAAAATGTGGCTGGGGAATTCTGGCACACAACAAAAAAATAGAATAAAATAGTTTTTTTTAATGAAAAAAAATTTGAATGACAAGAATAGATACAGAAGTACCAACATTTGTTTAGTAGTACTTTCAAAAGGAGAGACTAGAGAGATTGTAAGACAGGCAATAACCAGAGTAACAATGGCAAAACTTTTTCTCAGAACTTAAGAAGATCATGAGTCCTCAAATAGAAAAAGTCAACAGATTGTCATGCAGAAACAAGTGTTTTACAATCTATACTTTGAGCACTGGCACTGAAATTCCATAACATAAAAAGACAAATAGAAAATCCTAAAGGCTGCTAAAGAGATAGACCATCCAAAATAGAAGAAGAATCAGATGTATATTAGACATCTCAAAAGTAAAATAGGTGACTATTTTTAAAATTGAGCAATATCTTTAAATAACTGAAGGGAAATAACTTTGAACATAAAATTTTATATCCAGACAAACTATCATTCAACAGTAAGGAAAAATAAAAATTGATCAGCTATATAAAGATCCTAATGTATACCATCTATAACGTTGCATAACTCCAAGTACATATAAATGGTTTTCCCTGGAGTTGCTCAGTACACAGCCTGTGTAGTATGTGTGGCAACCCTGATCTACAAATCCTTGTTGAAAGAACCCTATCCAAGAGTAACCACTAGAAAAAAAAAGCCATTTTCTGAACCAATATAATAAAATTATGAAAAAAGAAAACTTAACTGCTCCAACAAAAGGAAGAATAAAATAATTTTTAAATGTGGTTAATAAAAAACAAAAATATCATGGAAACACTATGAAAATTATCCTCCTACTGTAAATAATTAGAAAATGACAAAATATATGAAACAATTCTTTTCAGACATTGGACAACAGGCAGCATTGGTCTGTGAACCCTAAGAAGAAGGAAGCAAACAAGATGAGCTCTATGATTTTCTTGGCTTTCTGTCAGGTGGCAGTTTCTAGGCAGCTCAGGAGAGAATTATACATAATCCAGTATTCTCACAGAGTTTGGGAGACAGAGAATAGAGTTCAGAGAGGTCAAGGTGACTAGAATTTATGAAGTAGAATGCCAAAGATGGGAAAACCATAAAGAAGCAGCTCTAAAGATCTGCAGAGGAGTCCTCTGGAGTGTTTGGCAGGGTACTGATCTCCACAACCAGGGAATAAAGCTCCTTGAGGCTGGGAGTAGGAAAGCAGTAGGTTGAAGCATTCCCAGAATGGGACTAGGAATAGCTGAACAGTCAGAATGGAGAAACTTCCTAATATGAAGAGAATTCAGTAAAGACCTCAGCAAGGTCAGACTCTATACTAGGGCTAGCCTAGCACTAGAATAAAGACTGCTCTAACCTCACCCTAGCAAAGCTTAAAAGAACCAAAAGGACCAAATTTATCTGCATAATTTAACTACTTGCCAGAACAAAGTACAACACTTTTTAAAGGAATACAATGAAATCAAGAGCTCAACAATGTAAAATTTAGTGTGTAAAATCCAATAAGAGAAAGATCAAGCATGCAAAGTAATATAAGAATGTCACATATAATCAGAAGAAAAATGTATATATATAAACAGAATAAGAAAAATTGAATATAATAAAATTACCAGACATTGACTTTAAAACACCAATAATTAATATTACAACCATACTTAAATATTTAAAGGAAAAAGTGAACATAATGAGAAGAATGAAAGATATAAATACGACCCAAATGGAACTTTTAGAGATAAAAAAGTACAAAGGACTGATTAATGGAAGAAAAGATTAGTGAACAGAAAGCTATAGCAAGAAAAACTACCCAAAATAATGCACAAAGAGAAAAAATATTTTTAATAAAATGACAGAGCCTCAGTAACCCATAGGACAACATCAAGCAGACTAACATATAAATAACTGTAGCCTCAGTAGGAAGGAATGTAGGGGCATGGAAAGAAAGAGAAAATACTTAAAGAACTATTGGATGAATATTTTCCAAATTTGATGAAAATTATAAACACGATAGTCCAAAAAGCTCAATAAACATCAAGCAAAATAAACACAAAGAAAACTACACCAAACCACATCATAACAATATTATTGAAAAACAGTGATAAAAAGAAAATCTGAAACAAAGCCAGAAAAAAGGGCACATTACATACAAAGATACTAAAATAAGAATTTAACAGAATTCTTGTCAGAAATTATAAAAGCTAGAAAACAGTGAAGTGTCATATATGAGGTATTGTAAAAAGCAAAAACATCAGTCTAAAATTCTATACCCAGCAAACACATATTTCAAAAATGAAGGCAAAATATAGACTTTTCAGACAAACAACAGCTTAGAAAACATGTCACTAGCATGTTTGCACTAGAATAAAAAATAAGTGATACCTAATAGAAATTTGTAACTACACAAAAGAGTCATCAGCAACAGAAATGGTAAATATGTAGGTAAATATGAAAGATATTTTTCTTAAGTTTTCATTTCTTTAAAAAATCATTGACTGCTTACAGTAAAAATAGTAACAATGATATAGGGACTATTACTTTAGTGTTATGGATGAGGAAACTGAAGCACACAGTGGTTAAGTAATTTGCCTAAGGTCACACAGGTGATAGAGCTTGTATTTGAATCCAGATAACCTGCACATTTGGCCTATACATTATACAATAAATAAAACATTGACTATTTACACAATGAAATATAATAGACTAACTAAAGGAAATCAGCATGATCTTTATGTACTAATATGGATGGATCTAATATACTGCTGATTGAGTAAACTTAGCAAGTTACAGAAAGATACATTCAGTATGATATCTTTTATGAGAAAAACACATGCAAACACAAAAACAATATCGTGAATTTTAAAAGAGCATACACATTTATAAAACATATTTTTAAAAATCTGAAAAAGCTCCCTTCCAAATATAACAATTGTCATCACTGCAGAGAAGGGAAAGGACTTCAGATTGAAAGTGCTGATCAAAGAAGACCTTAGTTTTATCTGTAATGTCCTAAATTTTTAAAAAGGAGAATGAGCTCATGTAATACTTTTTAAATGTAGGTAGAGCACACATGAAAGAAAAGTTTATATAAAAAGAACAGAATAGAAGAAAAAGGTTAGTCTCAATAACAAATTCTTAGCCTGTTAACAGCCCCACAACGAGGATGATCTAATGTCTTTTAAGTACACACAAACATGTGCAAATAATGAAAATATTTTTGTCTGTGTCCTTAGGTGGAGCATCTTAGAAGAGACCACTATTCTTACAAATAAACCTAAGCCATAGAACAGATAACAGTAGGTAGCCTCTATATATTACTCCACAGATTATTATGAACTTGTGAATATATTCTACCATTTAAACTGTTTATGAAGGATGGCCGTTCATTAAATATTCAGCAAAATTGTAGTTAACGCCAACCAAGGTACCACACAATATTAAAAGAACTAGAAATATAGAATTTAATAAGAGATGCACACAGCTCCTGCCTTCATGGAACTTGTACTTCAAGGTAGAAGAAGGACTTTTAATTAGTCATTGGGCAAATAAACAGAACAGAACAGAAAGTTCACAAACAAACCCACACTTGATTTGTGACAAAATTAACACATTGCAAGGATGATCTTTTCAATAAATGGGATATGAAAAATATATATCTTGACTCTCATATATATTTTACACCATGCAAACATCACTTTTACATGGATAGTGGACCTAAATGTAAAACAATATGCTTCTAGAAGAAGAAAAACAGAATAATATAGTCATGACCTTGGAATAGGCAACAATTTCTTAAATGACACAAAATTCTACAAAGAAAAATACTGATAAATTATATTTCATTAAAATTAAGAACTTCTGTTCTTTAGAAGATACCCTCAAAAGTGTGAAAAATAAGCCAAAGACTAAAAGAAGATATTTGCAATACATATATATACAACAACAGACGAGCATACAGAATATATTACCCAAAAAAAACACACAAAAATACTAACCTGTCAATGAGGGGAAATGAACATAGCCCAGTGACAAAGTAGGGAAAGACTTGAACAAGAATTTCACAAGAGAGGATATACAAATGGCCAAGAAAAAAGACATGTAATTTCATTAGTCATCATCAGAAAGATGAAAGTTATAAAATAAAATGAACATACCACTGTGCACCTACTAGAATGGATAAATAAAAAATATTGACAGTACCAAATGTCAGCAAGAATGTAAAGCCACTAAAATTTTCATACATTTCAGATGGAAGTTTAAATTTGTACAACCTCTTTGGAAAACTACTTGATGGTATCTACTAAAGCTGAATATATGTTTACCCTATGACCCTGCAATCAATTCACTCCATGTATATGCAGAATAGAAATGTGTAAATCTCTCAGAATAAAAAATCAATACAAGGATACAAGAATGTTAATCACAGCAGCAGCATTCATGATAACCAGAAATTGGAAACACTCAAATGCCAATCAACCATAGAATGAATGGACAAATTGTGGTGTACTCACTCAAAGCAATGGGAAAGAAAGATTATTGCCATATACACCATGAATTTCACAATCATAATATTGAGCAAAGGAAGATCCAAAACAAAAGTACAAACTGTATGGTTCTATTTATGTGAAGCTCAAGAAAATACAAAACTAATCTATGATGGCTGAAGTCAAGACAGTGGTTACCTTGAAGGAGTGGGTTTCTGGGGTGCTAGTAATGTTCTATTTCTTGATCTAGACGGGTGTGTTCATTTTGTGAAAATTCATCAAGATACATATCCATGACTTGTACACATTTTTGTATGATGTTATACTTCACTTAAAACTTTATTTAAGTAAAAAGAAAAAATCAGTAATTGGAAGTCTGATGAGAGTCTTAGAAAAGAGCAGGATGATATACAAGAACATTACAGAGAATAGACGAAGTCGGGGCAGGTGTCTTAAAGCACACAATGTTTAAATGGAACAATAGGAATTGGAAAAGCAAGTGTGGTATGTAGGGGGTTGAAATGAGGAGACTCTTCCAGGGAAGAAAGAATGTGAACGAAAGCCTAGAAGTATGAAAGAGCATAGCTCATTCAAGATACTGAGAGAAGACTAATGGGAGCAAAGAGAGTTAGGGCAGAAGAAGTGAGGCTCAAGAAGTAGAGAGAGTCTAGATCAGGGAGGACCTTATAGGCCATAATAAGACATTTGAATTCCGTCTTAAGAGCAACAGAAATGTGTAGATGGACTTTTAGCACAAGAATGACACAACTGTTTTTATTATTAGAAGAGGGCTACAGCATGGAGAATTGACTGGAAGGAAGGAAGACTGGAAGGTGGAGAGACTATTTAGGAGGCTGTTGCAGTAACCCAGATTAAGAAGTAATGGATTCCACTAGCTAGATAGAAGGAATGGAGAGAAAGAAAAGTAGGATGTACGTTGATGATTGGATGTAAGACGTGAAAGAAAGATACAAGTCAGAGAAGCTTCCCAGGGATCTTCCCAGACATTTGGGTGGATGATGATGCCAATTACTGAGATAAGAAAACCTGATTAGTCATTAGATCAAGGTAAGAAGATGTGTTCCCTTTTGGACATGTTGAGCTTGAGAGCTCTGCAGGACATCCAAGAGGAGTCTCATGTAGGCAGTTGGATATATAGATCTGAAATCAGGAGAGAGGCCTGAATTGAAGATACAGGTCATTAGCAAGTCCACTTTTTATTAATAACAGAACGTGTGACAGGATAATATTTTGCTGTATTAACATGCACTTTTTTTCCCTCAGAATTCTCTTTTACCCTGTAACCATCCTCCATTCAGGCAACTAAATTTTACCATAAGATGTTAATTGAATCAAGAAAACAAAAAAGACAAATTCTAGATTTCTAAGTCAAAACTTTGAAGAACTAAAGGCCCAAATTTATATCATAAACAATAGATTCAGAACAATACATAATCAGTCAGAATTCCTTTTTCTGACCCAGGAAAGATAAAAAGTTTGAGGGATAGGGTAGAAAAGAGTTGGGAAAATGACAGAACAGAGACCTAGGTTGCTTTTCTGATAAGGAGCCCTATTCCTCACCCTCCACACCTTCCTACCATGGGCTGAGTCTTGAGGGAGGAAGAGGAAATAACAGAAACCCTAGATATGTTAGGGTGTTAAATGTCAGAGGAATCTATGGCTCAGTTCTCACGTGGAGCCCAGGGAGATAACGTCTTTCAGAGTTGCCTCAATATAGCACAGGGTAACTAAGCAGACCGACCTCAGACAGCCTAAGACCAACCTGAGACAGCCTGAGTTTCCCATGCCCCAGGAAGGCATGGGAAAATCATAGAAGTTGCTGACAGAGAGGAGAGCTGAACTCTAGAGATCTTTTAGCCAATATGAGGAAAACATGACAGTAATTTCAATGGATTGATGACCAAAGAGCTGATGGGAACAAGGATGTATCAAAGAACCTTACTAAGATGCCACTCTCTTGACCCTAATGACCCTAATTTACATAATGTATTAGTTAGTTCTTGCTAGAAAAATGCTGCATAACAAACTATCCCAAAACCCAGTGGATAAAACAATAACCATTTATTTAGCTTATGTGTTTGCAGGTCCCCTGGGAGTTTGCTGATCTAGGCTGGTGTGACTGGGGTTAAATTCTGCTATATATGTCTCTCACCTGGGGCTAGTGGGCTCACTCAGGCTTTTTCTTCTCCTAGCAACAGTGAAAGCCCAAGAGTGAGCAAAGCCAACTCTACATTCATGTTTCAAGCCTTTGATCACATGACGATTGCTAATATCCCAGTGACTAAAGCAAGCCCCAGAGTCAAGGGCTGCAGATAATCTGTCTAGAATGGGAGGGCAATACAAAGTTACATGGTAGGAGAGGGTGAGAATTAGGGCCATTATCCTGCCTCTACCACTTCCAAATTTAGATGAAACCCCTGGAAGAAGGGAAAGAAAAACAATGATTTAACTGCAGAAAGATACAAATTAGTGATAAAAAATAAAATCCCATTGCTTGCACATCTAGATTTTGCAATCCATATCTGTAACTGTTAGGAATATTATAAGTATAAACAAAATGCAAAAGAAGTCCATCATCTCATTCTGACATCAGAATAACATCACAAATAAGGTTATATTTGATCTGCGCTACAAAAGATGAGTAGAATTTCAAACAACTGAGCTTAAGTAAAAGCGCAGAATTAGGAAAATTAGTTTTCGAAATGGCAAAGATTTCTGCAGCTGCATAGAATACACAGAATGGAGCGATTCTCTTCAGAAGACCAGACACCTGTGAGCAATGGGAATCCGCAGCAGTTTTGTTTCTTCCTAATTTTTTGTTGATCAGAAAGAAGGATGAGAGGAGCACTGTCTATATGAAGTGCTCTAGGCCAGGAACCGTGCATGAGGAAGATGACGTGTCTTGGGTGGGAGTAGGGATTGGAGGTCTGGAATGGATAATTCATTCCAAAGTAAAAAGCAGAGAGAAGATGTAGGGGAAGCAGAGAGAGAAACCAGTAAAGTTGGGAAGAGATGAGAGAAAATCCCGGAGGACCCCTTTAACCCTAATTTCTGTGGTTTTCCTGATGAAGTTGTGGTGTTAATGGTTTCAGAGTTAATCAGAGAGCCATGTGTCTCAAACCTCAGATATAAGCCAGATGAAAACAGACATCCCACTTAAGTGGTATTTTAGTGACACAAAGGCTGACAGAAAAAAAAAAAGATTTGCATAGTAATGACTCTATCATTGCTTTAAAGCTGCATGGTATTTTCAGAGCCCCTAACAACCACCAAATCAGGAATTCAAACCACACCCTGGAAGGCTGGGCTTCCTTTTGTTAAAAAGAAGCACTGAGGATCTCTGAGGTCAGTTACCCAGGCAGTGAAAATCAAGTCCTGACTCCCCTCTAACCACTGGAACATTTGCCATGTGGACCCACACCCACCTAGGACATTGCCAAAACCCTGAGAAAGTACCATGACTAAGATCTGTGTCTTTCTCTGGGTACTCTTTCCACAGAAAGCTTCTTATATCTCTTCTCTGATACTTCACAAAATGGAGAAATAATATGCCTGAGAAAAGGCCAAGCGTGAAAAAGAATTTGATTTTGGCATCCCATTTAAAAGGTTCTACTTACCTCCTCAACCCATGTAAGGCTTATTGTTGAACCACACCCCAAAGAGAATACAGCTTCAGCTTCTACAAAAGACCACACCGTAAGCAAAAACATTGATTAGATGGATAAATAATAATAATAGCTAATAATTACTAAACTCCTAATATGTGCCAGGCATGGTACTAAAAATTTTGCATGTAAAACTCTTAAGATCCTGACAATGATTTTATGAAGTTGGTACTTTTACTATCCCCATTTTGTAGATGAAAAAGCTGAGGCATGGAGAGGTTATACAACTTCCCCAAGGTCAACTTGATAAGAAAGTGGCAAAGCCAAGATTCAATCCCAACAGTCTGATTTCAAGGTCCGTATGCTTAAGACTGACTCAGAGAAGAAATCAGAAATAACACACTCTTACATTAAACTTCCAGAGAACAGAGAAAAAACACTTTCTGGCTCATTTTATGAGCCCAGAATTACCTTTACTCAAAACCTGACAAGGATATAACAAGAAAGGAAAATTACAGGCCAATCTCTCTTGGGAAGATCATAGTATACGAAATGTTAGCCAGTTGATTTCAGAGAATTCTTATAAATAAATAAGAAAAAGGCAATCTGATAGAAAAAGAAGATTTCACAAAAAGATATCCAAATGGTAAGTAAACATATTTTTTAAGTGTTCAATATCGTTAGTCATCAGGGAAAGGCAATTTAAAGCCATAGCATGTCCACCGAATTACTAAAATTAAAAAGACTGACAATATTAGGAGTTGGTAAGGATGTAAAATAAGAGGAACTCTCACACACCATTTTTGGGAGCATAAATTGGTATGATCACTTTGGAGAAGAGTCTAGAGGTATCTGCCAAAAGTGAGCATATACACACCCTGTGGCCCAGAAATTCCACTCCTAGTTTTATACTCAACAGAAATTCATATATGCACATCAAAAGAGAGACAAAAAAAATGTTCATAACACCTTTATTCATTAGAATCAAAAACTGGGAACAGCCCTAATGTCTATTAACAGTGGAATGGATAAATAAATTGTGTTATATTTGCACTATGGAGAGCTATACAGCAGTGAAAATGAACCACTGCTGTTCACAATAACTTGAGTGAATTTCACAAACTATAATGTTGAGAAAAAGAAGCCAGAAACAAAAGTGCACGTGTTCTGATTTCGTTTATATATTGTTTTAAAATAAGCAAAACAAACCTATGGTGATAAAAGTCAGAACAGTGCTTACCTCTGAGAAGAGGTTTTAGTGACTGGAAAGAGATAAGGGAGGGTGCTGGCAATGCTTTATTTCTTGATCTAGTCATTGGTTACGTGAAAGCATTCACTTGATGTCTCAAGTATAGTTTGAGAAGTAGCACCTTGGAGAGAGAGATGGCGTGATCCAAATTCATGCTACACGTGTAATGAAAATGGTTCAACCAGACGTTAAGCAGATTCTATTTCAAAATCAACTAAACAGTCATTGCTTCATTGATTGGGCATCTAAAATATACCTGGAACAATACTAAGTCCTGAGAGTAAAAAGATAAAAAGACAAACTTCCTATCAGCAAATCGTTCACAACCTAAGTGGAAGAGAAGTATAAAAACAATCTATTTCAAAACAAAGTGTGCTGTCCTGGAATTGTGCAAATTGTTTTGAGAATTTCGGGAAGCCAGGGAAGGATTTCCAGAGGTGGCAATACTTAAATCTTATAAGAGTTTTGCAGGCGAAAGGGCTAGATGGAGAGTAGCAGAAGGAGGGGGCCAGAGAGAGGCATTTGGCTCAGAATTGACAGTATTTGCAAAAGAGAACACAGAGAGAGAGTACTGTGAACATTGGGTAGTTATGTATGGCTAGAGCTTAAAATGCAAGATAGAGAATAGTGAGAGGTGACGCTGGGTAGGTATGTCTTTTATTCCATCTCGGATTTTTATCCTGTGGGACATGGGAGCTATTGAAGAATTTGTATTTAATCAAATGTGAAGGATAGATAGGAGGAAGGTAAGACTGGAAACTGGAAGATTAGGTAGGAGGCTTTTGCAGAAAGTCAGATATATGTGTCAGGTTTTACCAAAGTAATAAACCATCCAAAATCTTAGTGGCTTACAACAAATATTCATTTCCTCCAAAACCTTGGTGCCTTACAGCAACATTTATTTTTTTATCATCCAACTGTGGGTCAGCTATGGGTTGGTTTTAACTCAGCTAGGTTGAGCTGGGTTGGGCTTGACTTGGCTCTGGGCTCTAGGAGCTCCGTGGGTCTTCTACTTCAGGAACCGGGATAAAGGAGCAATGACTTCTCTGGGCCATTCTCTTCTGCTGTAGGATGGCAGGAGAGGCAGGCAGAAACATGCAATGTCTCCTGAAGCTTCTGCTCAGAACTAGCACACTATCCCTCCTGCCCACTACACTAGCCAAAGTCACGTGGTTCAACACCTATAGGACACAACAGGATTCTACCCTGAGAGGGTGAGGAAGGGGAGAGCAAAGATTTGCTAAGCATATTAACTCAATCTACCACATCAGGTAAAAGATTCTGAACACATAAACGAAGGCAGACAGAGTGTGAATGGACAAGAGGGAGTCAGGAAGGCTGAGACTGTAGCCAGAGTCTGGTATCCTAGCTAGTTGGACTGGGTGGAGATGGACTGCCATGTGAGGAGACTAGGAAACTAAACTAGAAGTTTTAACCCAGGGAAGTAACTGATTAGAGTTAGGTAGTCAATCTAAATCAATTCACTGATTTGAAAACATTAGACTAAGCTAAGAAATCCAAGGACAAACCTCTCAAAGGGAGCTAATGAAAGAGAAGAATTAAAATCAGTGGGAAGGAGCAGGGTCAGTAACAATCTTGAGCTTATCTCAGTTCTGCGGCAATGAGTACTCTGGGACCTCTCAAAAGGCAGCCCTAGAACAGAAACAGAATGATAGAATTGGTGTAGGAAGAAAGGGAGAGGGAGAGAATTTAGGATGACTCCTAGCTTTCTAGTCTAAGAAACTGAGTGGCTATTGGAGTCATCTGCTAAATTCTGCAACGCAAAAGGAGAGAGAGGTTCAGAGAGAAGGTAAGTTCAGTTTGGTTTGATTTTTAGATTTAAGCCATCTAGGTGGACATGCCTATTGACGAATTGAATATAAGCTATGGAGCTCTTCTGTCTTTCATGCTGTTTTCATATCCAAAAACACCCTCTCTCTCCTCTCTCACCTAGCCAAAGTCTTAAATTTTCATGATCATTTATACTTCCATGTTGTCTTTCTTCTCTGAGCTGCTTGCATTTAGATTGAGCATGCCTTATTTACCACTGATCATTTGTGTCACACACACACTAATCTTGTGCCCTAAACTATAAATTCCATGAGGACAAGACCTTATATGTCTTTAGTATCTCCTATGTAACTTAGCATGGTGATAGGCAAAATCCAAAATTAAAGAATTAAAGAATGCATTGGATGATTAACCTTCCCAGTGAAGAATAATAACCAATGACTATTATCCTAAGTAATAGAGTAGTATCACTGTAAAGACCATTTTAAACAGTATTACTATTTTTTTGGAGACTGCATCTTACAAATTTCCTTTAAAATAGCACATTTTTTAACCTAGTTTCAACATTTGAGATAATTCTTATTTTTTAAGCTGTTATCTTCTGGTGTGTATCTCCATGACTGTATCTTTGTTCAAAAAACATTGTTAAAATTCTAACCTAGATACATGTTGAATGGCAGATGAAAGTCAACCTCATTTAAAAATTAGGCCATAACACATGACATATTTAAAGTGCTGAAAGGAAAAAACTTACAAACAAGAATACTCTCCTCAGCAAGGGTATCATTCAGAGTTGGAGGAGAGACAAAGAGTTTGCCAGACAAGCAAAAACTAAAGTAGTTCATCACCACTAAACCAGCTTACAAGAAGTATTAAAGGATCTTCTTTAAGCAGAAAAGGCCGTAACGAGAAATAAGAAAATATGTGAAAGAAAAAATCTCACTGGTAAAAGCAAATATTTAGTAACAGCAATGGATCAGCCACTTAAAAAGCTAGTATGAAGATTAAAAGACAAAAAGTAGTAAAATCAACTATAACTACAATAAGTGGATAAGGGAAACACAAAATAAAAAGATGTAAACTATGACATCAAAAACATAAAATGTGGGAGGGGAGAGAAAAGGTAGTGCTTTTAGAATGCATTTGAACGTAAGTGATTATCACGTTGAAGTAGACTGCTATATATATAGGTCAATATATATGAACTCCATGGTACCCCAAAACAAAACCTACAATAGCTACACAAAAAAATTTAAAAAAAGGAACCCAAACTTAACACTAAAGAAAACCGGCAAACCACAAGAGAAGAGACCAAGAGAAGAAGAAAGGAACACAGAAGAACTACAGAAACAACCAGAAAACAACCAACAAAATGGCACTGAGTGCTTATCTATCAATAATTACTTTAAATGTAAATGGACTAAATGCTCCAATCAGAAGACATAGGGTGGCTGAATGGATAACAAATAAAAAAGACCCATCTGTATGCTCTCTACAAGAGACTTACTTCATATCTTCAGATCTCAAGACACACACAGACTAAAAGTGAAGTCCTGAAAAAAGAAATTCCATGCAAATGGAAATGAAAATAAATACTCATTTCAGGGGTCGGCTCAGTGGCACACCAGTTAAGTTCACACATTCCACTTCTGTGGCCTGGGGTTCACCAGTTCAGATCCTGGGTGCAGACCTACACACTGCTTGTCAAGCCATGCTGTGGCAGGTGTCCCACATATAAAGTAGAGGAAGATGGGCACAGATGTTAGCTCAAGGCCAGTCTTCCTCAGCAAAAAAAGAGGAGGATTGGCAGTAGATGTTAGCTCAGGGCTAATCTTCCTCAAAAGAAGAAAGAAAGAAAGAAAAGAAATACTCATATCAGACAAAATAGACTTTAAAACCAAGGCTGTAACAAAAGGTAGAAAAGGGCATTATATAATGATAAAAGGTCAATCTAAGAAGAGAAGATAACGTTAGTAAATATTTATGCATTCAACATAGGTGCACCTAAATATATAAAGCATATATTAACAGACATAAAGGGATAAAGTGATAGTAATACAATAATAGTAGGATACTTTAATATGCCACTTACATCAGTCAATAGATCATCCAGACAGAAAATCAATAAAGAAAGATTGGCCCTAAACAACACATTAGACCAGATGGACTTAATACATATATACAGATGTATAGAAGGACCATATTTCAACATGATAAAGGCCATATAGGACAAACCCACAGCTAACATCATACTCAGGAGTGAAAAGCTGAAAGCTTTTCTTCAAGATCAGGAACAAGACCCACTCTCACCACTTTCATTCAACAAAGTATTGGAAGTCCTAGCCAGAGTAATTAGATGAGAAAAAGAAAGAAAAGGCATCCAAATTGGAAAGGAATAAGTAGAATTGTCACTATTTGCAGATGACATGACACTATATATAGAAAACCCTAATGACTCCACAAAAAAACTATTAGAACTAATAAATGAATTCAGTAAAGTTTCAAGATACAAAATTAATATACAGAAATCAGTTGCATTTCTATACATTTATAATGAGCTAAGGAAAAGAGAAATCAAGAAAACAATCCCATTTACAATTGCAATAAAAAGAATAAAATACCTGGGAATAAATTTAACCAAGGAGATGACAGATCTGTACTCTGAAATCTATAAGTCATTGATAAAAGAAATTGAAGATGACACAAATAAATAGAAAGATATACCATGCTCATGGATCGGAAGAATCAATATTGTTAAAATGTCCATATTACCCAAAGCAATCTACATATTCAACACAATTCCCATCAAAATGCCAATGGCATTTTTCAGAGAACTAGAACAAAGAATCCTAAAATTTGTATGGAACCACAAAAGACCCCGAATAATCAAAGCAATCCTGAGAAAAAAGAAGAAAGCTGTAGGTATCACACTACCTAATTTCAAACTATATTACAAAGCTATAGCAATCAAAACAGTATGATACTACCACAAAAACAGACACATAGATCAATGGAATCAAATAAAGAGCCCAGAAATAAACTCACACATATATGGTCAATTAATCTATGACAAAGGAGGCAAGAATAATACAATGGGAAAAAGACAGTCTCTTCAATAAATGGTGTTGGTAAAACTGGACAACTACATGCAAAAACTGAAACTGGACCACTATCTTACACCATATACAAAAACAAATTCAAAATAGATTAAAGACTTGAATGTAAGACCTGAAACTATAAAACTCCCAGTAGAAAACATAGGCAGCCAGCTCTTTGACATCAGTCTTAGAAATATTTTTTTGCACCAGTCTCCTTAGGCAAGAGCAACAAAAGGAAAAATAATTAACAAGTTTTTGCACAGTAAAAGAAACCATCAACAAAATTAAAAGGCCACCTACTGAATGGGAGAAGATATTTGCAAATCATATATCTGATAAGGTGTTAATATCCAAAAATATATAAAGAACTTATATAACTTAATATCAAAAAACCAAACAACTCAATTAAAAAACGAGCAGGGGCCGGCTCTGTGGCCAAGGGATTAAGTTCTCACACTCTGCTTCTTTGGCCCAGGGTTTCGCTGGTTCAGATCCTGGGCACGGACATGGCACTGCTCATCAGGCCATGGTGAGGCAGCATCTCACATGCTACAACTAGAAGGACCCCCAACTAAAATACACAACTATGTACTGGGGGGATTTGGGGAGAAAACAGAAAAAAAAAAAAAAAGATTGGCAACAGTTTTTAGCTCAGGTGCCAATCTTTAAAAAAAAAAAAATGAGAAGAGGATTTGAATAGACGTTCTTCCAAAGATGACATACAGATGGCCAATAGGCACATGAAAAGATGCTCAACATCACTAATCATCAGGGAAATGCAAATCAAAACCACAGTGAGATACCATCTCACACTGTCAGAATGGCTATTATCAAAAAGACTAAAAATAACAAGTGTTGGTGAGGATGTAGAGAAAAGAGAACCCTTGTACCCTGTTGGTGGGAATGTAGACTGATGCAGCCACTATGGAAAACATATAGAGTTTCCTAAAACAATTAAAAATAGAACTACCATACAATCCAGCAATTCCACTTTTGGGTATTCATCTAAAGAAAACAAAAACACTAATTCAAAGAGATATATACATTCCTATGTTCATTGCAGCATTATTTACAATAACCAAGATATGGAAGCAACAATATATAGAAATGCCCATCGATAGATGAATGGATAAAGAAGATGTGAGATATATATATACAATGGAATATTACTCAGCCATAAAAAGAAAAATCTTGCCATTTTCAACAACATGTTGGACCTGAGAGTATTACACTAAGTAAAATAAGTCAGACAAAGACAGATATCATATAATTTTACTTATATGTGGAATCGAAAAAACCTAAGGAACAAACAAAACAAAACAGAAACAGATTCATAGATACAGGAAACAAACTGGTGGTTACCAGAGAGGGGAAGGGTTGGGAGAGCAGGCAAAACAGGTGAAGAAGATTAAGAGGTACAAACTTCCAGATATAAAATTAATAAGTCACGGAGATGTAATGTACAGCACAGGGAATATAGTCAATACTATAATAATAACTTCGTATGGTGACAGATAGTAACTAGAGATATCGTAGTGATCATTTCACAATATGCAAACTTATCAAATAACTATGATGTACCCCTGAAACTAATAGGATATTCTTTACCAATTATACTTCAATAAAAAAAATTAGGCTATAACAATCAACAGTATCAAGAGTTCACAGTTCAGATGGTCAATTATTTTGTGGTTTCTTTCCAAGAAGACACTAATAAAAAGAAATAATACATGTGGGAAATGTAAAAACACCAAGAGATGTTAAGTATTTTCTGAAGATGTGGTTATGATTCTTTACCTGCTGTACACCAAATCACCATCCATTTTATAAGCAGATAAGCAAAGGTATGGTTTGACAAGCTCAAGCTAACACTACTTTTTGTTTTGGAGGTAAGAATAAAAGACAGGTCTCTGACTTCCAGACCAGAGCTCTAAGACTAACTAAGTAGAAACTCTTAACTAGCTGCTGGATCCCAGTAGGGCAAGAATAAAAGATATAGTTGGAGCAGCTGAAATTAAAGGAATGTTTTAAAATCTCTTAGTTCCTTTTTTAAAGGTAGGCTTTGAAAAACTTCATTTTGTGAGGTATTCAATGGGGACCTGGAAAACTGCTCTTAGCATTTTAACATAAATTAAAAATCATTTAAGCAGACCTCTATTCAGCTCTTGCCAACTGCACATTTATTTTTCTGGTCAAGGAGGCTTTGCTGTTGCAAATGAAGGGGAAATGAAGGCATTAGAGCTTGGGCATATCAGTAAAAAAAGAAGTAAATGTGGATGTTGGATTAAGTTCTCTCATAGCTGCAATTTCATTTATCTGGGCAAGGAATTTGCCCCCCCCCCCCCAAGGTACTCTTGAAAACATTCTCTGAAAACTTAGGTGGCTGTGTAGAATCTGGAGTTGCTGCAGGTGTTTCTGAAAAGCTCGTTAGCCCTCCAGAGAGCTAGGAAAATAACACAGCTCCAGACCTAATGAGAGCTCAGTGAGTAAGGTGGTCAGTTGAAAGAGCTAAGTTGGGAGGAGCTGTTTCCACTGCATCTGTACCGAGAGATGGGTGACTTCCATGGAGCCTAGAAGCTTGGTTCCATTTTGGATAAGCAACTTCAAGCATGGGGGATGGGAAATGGGGAAATGAAGGATAAAACATTACTTGCTAATTCTAAACATATGTAGCCTGCACATTGGTGAGTTGAGGTTGGCAAAGGGTAAAACAAAATCTTGCTGAAGCGCTTTCCTCAGTGACAGCTATATTTGTTGATTTTTCCACTGGCATCCAGCTTTTGGAGTCTCCATTTTCCTAATTCAGGAACAACAGAGGGCAGTCATTGCTCATGTCTGAATACAACACTTGGCATCCGTGTTTTCATATAGAGAAGATCGTCTTCTGTGGGCCTGCAAAACATCAGTCTCACTCGGGCATAGAGTGGAGAAATTTATATACCCAGTCTGGTGGATTCAAAGTCACCACAGACTGCACCTCTCCCTTTCCTTCTTGGCTTCCTCCATATCCCAAAACACAACCAGCAGCTGAATAGAATATGGCACAAGAGGTTTCTTCTCCCCCCATTTTCCTCTATTAATAGAACATGGCAGAGGAAAAACCCTGTGACTGTCAAGTCAACAGCTAACTCAATTAAAGGTGGCCCTGATCCAGAGTCAAAGTCAATCAGGAGTCCCTTCCATCAGAACGAGGAAGGGGAGCTGGGAAGGTATGTCACCAGTTACTTCTCATGGAACTTGAGAATAACAAGCACCAGGAAGTTGCATGTATGGCAAGAACAGAAGACAGAGTGCATCCTATCATAACTAATGTAGCCAAAAGCTTTTTTTTCATTGTGTTTAAGTTAGGACTGGCTAGGAAGTAAAGCAGATTTGTGAATATTTATTAACGTTTTTATGGTTCAAGTACTTCCTATAGCAAAATCTTATTCACTAAAAATGAGCTCGAAGGGAATAAGTTCCCTTACTCCTCCCCACACTTCTGTTGAATCTTGCCCCAGGAGGTTGTGAGAGAACTCAATCCACTAATTGTACAGACCTGAGATATTGTCCAATTTGAGTAGTCTATAAGCTCCTTGAAGGGTACCATCCATATTCATCTCGATATTTAGCACAATATCTACCAGAGTTTTGTGGAAGTATTTCAACCGATATCAACAAATATTTATTGAGCATACACTTTGTCCAAAATAATTTATTAGTACTACATGGAATACAAGGGTGACTAAGTAATGATTCTTATTCCCAAGGTCTTTGTACTGTAGAAAAAAGGTGATTAGAGATGTACAAATATTACAATAATGCCAGGTGAAGTAAGAGGAGTACATGAGAGAAGTACAAAATGGGAAAGAATTTGAAAGGAGGGAGGAAGCATGTCAGTCTGGAGGTATGCACAGAGACTAACGTGTCTGAGACGGTGCTGACAGATCAACAGGATTTCAACAGACAGACTTGAAAAGAGGAAACAGCTCAGCAGATGAGCACAGAAAAGGAATGGTTACAGATTCTCCAGTTGTCCTGTTTGGCTGGGGAAGAGAATGTGTAAAAAGAAAAGGTAGTGTTAAAGCTGAAAAGGTAGATTCAGTCAGTAGTGTTTTCTCAAGATGCACGTTATGAATGTATTAAATATTTTCTACTGCCACTTGACATCCACCCACAGCCCTTTCTAGTCTATATCCTGCCCCCATATGTCAGGATCTGGAAAGCTAACTATTACCTTTGTAAGACGCCCTTGCAGCTAGGGTTTTATGTATCATTTAGATTCTGGCAATGAGATGAACTCTCTTGGTATTTGGAAGGCAGATGGGAGCTAGAAGCCAGCTTTGGGCAGCAGTGCCAGCTAATAAACTGAAAATTTGGAGGTCTTTCAAGGACGTTTTCAGGAGTCCAGTTTTCCCAGGTCATGTACGGATATCCCCTCCAGAGTGAAAGATAAGTCATTGCACCTTGAACCCCCATGGCTATGAAAAAGGCAGTATGAGGTAGCCTCTTTCGGTTTTGGAGTCAGTTGGTGTAGATGCCACATTTGAGTGTGCTGCTTCTATCCACTTACCAAGAGTATTGGTTATCTATAGCCTCAACAATGCAGCAAAACAAACTACCCCAAAATTTAGAGGATAACATACAAGTCATTTACAGATGATCCTGACTTAACGATGGTTCAACATAAGATTTTTTGACTTTACAATGGTCTGAAAGTCATACACATTCAGTAGAAACCATACTTCAAATTTTGAAGTTTGTATTTTGAACTTTGCTCTTTCCCTGGGCTAGCGATATGCAGTATGATCCTCTCTCATGATGCTGGGCAGTAGCAGTGACCCACGGCTCCCAGTCAGCCATGAGATCACAAGGGTAAACGACCGATACACTTACAACCATGCTGGCCCCATACAGCCATTCTGTTTTTCACTTTCAGTACAGTGTTCAGTAAATTACTGAGATATTTGACACTTTATTATAAAATAGTTAGATGTGTTAGATGATTTTGCCCAACTTGAGGCTAATGTAATGTTCTTCTGAGCATGGTTAAGATAGGCTAGGCTAAGCTATGAGTTCAGTAGTTTAGGTGTATTAAATGCATTTTGACCTATGATATTGTCAACTTATGATGGGTTTATCAGGACATAATCCCATCATAAGTTGAGGAAGATCTGTATTATTTCTTAGGAGTCAACTGGGGACTGGCCGTTCTAAAACAGTCTCAGCTGGGAAAATTCAGCTCTCTTCTACATGGTCTCACATCCTTCAGCAGTCTCATACAGGATTCAGGAGAGGAAGCAGAAACATGAAGCACCTTTTTCAGCCTCTTCTTGAATCAAGTTATTTATTATCCCATTGCCCAAGGCAAATCTCATGGCCAAGCCAGAGTCAAAATAGAAAGGGACTACAAAGTTACAAGTCAAAGTATATGAATACATGTTGGCCATTAATCATCTACCCAACGGAGTAAATTTTAAAGGTGCTAGTTTTGAGTAGAGCCCAGAGTAAGAGAAGCCAGTCCAGGCTGCAGTTCAAGTAGCTCTGGCTTTATGACCCAGTATAGCCAATGATATTTACAGTGTCTGCTGCAGATGCAGAGACAATATGAATCCTCCAGCAAGCCTTGAGAGGGAAATCCTAAAGTTTTTGGAGCCAGCTATACTCTCTTTGGTAAATAGGTACTTCAAGGAATAGCTTCTAGCTTGTTACTGGGTCCTAGAAGTGAGTAAATGCCTGGTCATAGAATAGTAAATGGCCATGAACTTGAACTGCCAATCAAAAATGGTGTCATCTGATATCAAAACCATAACGTTGCACAATTGGAAAGGCTGCCTGCAAGATTGGGTACAAGCAGATCCTGAAATTACGCAAGCAACTGGTTTAGATGCTCACGTCACCCCCTCCTGCTACATTGCAACCTCTCTCCAAACTAATACCCAGGGCCTCGTGAGGAATTCCCTATAACCAACCAACTGCAGGAGGAAAAACTGTCAGGCTGGATATGCTAGCACCATCAAAATTGAGCTGCTGCATATTAAAGCCCCAGTTAAAAGTGGTCCAGTAGAAGGACAATCAGAAAGAGAAATACATTCAACGGGCAAAACTTAAACTATATATCTAGTTCTTCACTTTGTCTGAAAGGAGAGATAGAGGAAGGTACAAATGCAAAGCAGTTCAGAGGCAACAGAATATGGTTTGGCCAGATGGTAACGGGTGGAAAAGGAGTAGAATTAAAGAATTGGTTATGAGAAGGTCTGGAGAAAAGGCCTGTGGATGTACTCCTCAAAATGGCAGAGAGTGGGAGAATATTTGTGTTCCATTGAATGCTCATCAAAGGGCACTCATTGAGGAGAAGCCTATCCAGTTAAGAGGACAAAACCCATTCTGTGAATTTCAGTTGGCCTCTTTCCCTGGCTACCCTAAGGCTTGCCCAGTGGGCATACAAGCGTACTGGCCCTGTCAGCAGAGATGGAGGTGATGCATGACTCAGCAATGTGGACTTTCTCTCACCAGGGAAGATGCAAAAACTGCTCCTGCTGAATGCCTGCTTGCCTGAAGGAAACATCAGAAAACATTTTTTTTAAATATACATATATATTTATTTAATTTTATATATATTTTATATATATTATATATATATTCTCAGAGAGATTTGAAAATATTGCATCCATAAAATAAAACAGGTATCAGATGGAAAATAAAATTATTTTAGAAATAATTGGCAATTTAAGATGTAACTATTGATGTAAATAATTTAATATATAGACTGAATAGGAGAATGAACGCAGATAAATATCAAATATTTTAGCTGGAATATTGAGATGAAATATTATCCCAAAACACAATACTATAGCACAAAGATATGTGAGTAGGAAAATGGAGACATGGAGAATAGATGCAGGAGTTCTAACATATGTCTAATAGGAATTCCAGAAGAAACAGAGAACGGAAGTGATTAGGTTATTTAAAAATAAAAGAAGGAAATTACACGAAGTAATGAATCCATAGATTTAAAAGTTTCAGAATTAATGAAGAAAAAAATACCTAAATACATCTTGGTGAAATTTCAGAACTCCAAGCACGAAGAACAAATCCTAAAAAATGTCCAGAGCGGAATAAGGAGTTGCTCACAAAGTAATGAGAATCATACTGGTATTTGTTTTCTCATCACCAACACTGGATGCTGGAAAAAACTGGCAGGAAATCAGAAAGAAAAAGAAAAAAATACACAGTAAATATAATGGAAACAATAAATCCAAAAATAACATTAATCATAATATTAAAAGACAGCAAAGCTCAGATTGCCAAGATAGGAGGCAGGTAAGAGCTGTGAAGATTATAACAGAAAATGACACAGAAAGATTTACTGTAAAGAACTAGAAAGATATGCTAGAAAAATCATGCTGAAATATTAATATCAGAAAAAAACAGGAAAAGATAAACAGAATTAAGAAGAATATTTACATTGCTATTGGCATAAACTACTACTATTGATACATTGCAGAAGCTACCAGTGATGCAAATACAGAGCAGAACCCTGCATTTTGGGGGTGGGGTGGGAAGATCCTGAGAATAAATGAAGTATCAACTCAAGAAGTTAAGGAGAGAGAAAGAAAGAGAGAGAGAGGGAAGAATAATCAAATAAGCTAAAAAATAAATTAATAAATATGAAAGTAGAAAACAAAAATAAGTAGATGATTAGTCAAATGAAAAGTTAGTTCTTTGATAAGAGTTCCTTAAAAAGAGAAGTTAAATAAACAGACTTTGTCATATGTGATCATGATAAAAGAAAGAAGACAAATAATCAGCTTTAGGATTGAGAAAATAAAGATGTGGAAAATTTTAAGCAAATCAAATACAAATCTGTACCAAACAAATGTGAAAATTAGTTGAAATAGATTATTTTGTGGGAAAAACTGAGTAACCAAAATTGACTCAAAAAGGAACTGAAATCCTGAAAAGACCAACAACCATAAAAGAAGTTTAAGAGGAAATAAAAGCCCTAAAAAGGGCACAATGCCAGACAATCTTCTGGACACATTGTATTAAACCTGCAAAGAACAGATAATTTCTGTACTATTTACACTGTTAAAGAACATAGAAAGAGATGCAAAGTTTTCAGTTCATTCTACAAATATAGCATAACACTGAATCATAATCAGATAAAAATAGAGGGAAAAAACCACCCACAAACAAAACAAAAATCCCAAAGACAAATAGAGGCAAAAGTCCCAAATAAAATATTAGGAAATTTAACACAACAGTACATTAAGAGAATTACATCACAAACTAGTAGTCTTTTTCAGAGAAATGCTAGAATAGTTTAACATTAGTCTGTCTATTAGTGTAATTCACTACACTAAGAGCTTGAAAGAGAAAAATTATATTACTATCTCATTACATATGAAAAGGCACTTGCTAAAATCAGCAATTATTCCTGATAAGAAAAGTTGTTCTTAAGCAACTTGGTGGAAGATACCACCAAAAACCTATATGATGCTTTTGATGAATCATAAAGAACATTCCCATTAAAGTGAAGTGTTTTGCCTCTCTTGTAACTCTTCAGTAGGAACTACTCCACCACAGCAAGGCAGCAAATCAGGAAACAGGAAGACATATGATCCAGGAAACAGGTGACCCAATACAGGAGAGAGGCAAAGGGAAGCTCTAGAATGATGGTGAACGAAAATCTAGGCTGACAGATGTGCAGCAGACAGAGAGAGTAAAGAGCAGGAGGCTGAATGACTACAAGAAGGATAATTCCAAGAAAAAATAATGAAACTGATAGAACGGTGCTAGAATATATTGAGAAGAGATGTGGACTTCAGGCAGAGTTTTCATAGGAATTAGTAATAGGTACTTAGAAAATTAAGCAAAGAAAAAAATAAGTTAACTATGAATTCTGGGGAGGGAGAGTCATTTAAGAAAAATAATTAAATTATAGTACACTACATGACTCAGCTGAAAATAATGCATATATGGTCGTAATAATGTAAAATATAAACTCTGAATATTGATTTACTAAAATTGTGATATAACCCGTTTGGGAGAATAGGGTGGGAGAGGGGTAGTTTAAATAAGAGAGTTAATTCCTTATGTTCCATCATAAGTCAGTAGATAATATCTAAAATAGAAAAAATTTTTTAAAAGTAGTAGCATGGGGCCAGCCCAGTGGCATAGTGGTTAAGTTCACTTGCTCTGCTTCAGTGGCCTGGGGT
Organism: Equus asinus; assembly: GCF_041296235.1. Taxonomy (NCBI): domain Eukaryota; kingdom Metazoa; phylum Chordata; class Mammalia; order Perissodactyla; family Equidae; genus Equus; species Equus asinus. Next base: position 33,270,137 of record NC_091792.1, read on the forward strand.
TCCCTGGGTGTGGACCTACACACCACTCATCAAGCCACGCTGTGGCAGCATCCCACATACAAAAATGGAAGAAGGTTGGCACAGATGTTAACTTATAGCCAATCTCCTCACCAAAAAAAAGAAAAAGAAATAGCATAAGTACGTTATTTAGAAACATAAATGTGAAAACCAGATGAAACAGTTGAAGAATTGAAAGTGGTGCCACTGAGGTGTGGCAGGGATGGAAAGGGATGTGGCTAGGACTGCTGGGTTTTGTTGTAAGTCTTGTAAAACTCATTCACTTATTTATATACCTGCATGTATTACTTTGATAAGAATTAAAATTAAATTCAGATTTTAAAAAAGAAAGAACAATACCCAGTAAGGAGGTAGAGAAATGTCTACCTCCCAATGCTACAGGTAAGAGAATAAATTAGTACGAGCTTTCTAGACAGTGTGTTGGCACTAAGTATTAAAATTTCAAATGTTCCTATCACTTAGTGTAATAATTCCTCCTCTCGCAACTTATTTTGAGGACAAGAATAGGGAAGATATGCAAAGATTTACCTAAAAGGATGTTGCCAGCATCATTCTTTAAAATATCGGGACACTCTGACTCTTCATGTACCTTAACAAGGGAATGACTAAGTAGATTACAACTTCCCCATACAGGAGAATACCTGCAGGCTTTTAAAATAATAGCATAAAGTAGTGGTTTTCAAATCATACTTGTGGGAGCCTGTATTTGTTTCCCAGGGCCGCCACAGCAAAGTGCCAAAAGCTGCATGTGTTAGAACAACAGAAATGTATTGTCTCACAGTTCTGTAGACTAGAAATCTTAGATGAAGGTGTCCACAGGGTTAGTTCCGTCTGAAGTCTGTGAGGGGCAATCTCTTCCCTGGCTTCTCTCTGGCTTCTTGCATTTGCCGGCAGTCTTTGGTGTTCCTAGGCTTGTCGATGCCTTATCCTGAACTCCGCCTTCATCTTCGTATGCTGTTCTGCCTGTGTGTGTATCTGTCTCTGTGTCCAAATTTTCCTTTCTTACAAGGGCACCAGTCCTATTGGATCAGAGTCCACCCTACCGCCTCATCTTAACTCGATCATCAATCATCATCAAAGTCTATTTTCAAATAAGGTCACACCCGCAGGTACTGGGGATTAGGGCTTCAACATCTTTGAGAGGATACAGTTCAACCCACAATGGAGGCAGCATTTCTGAGGAGTACCTCACAAACCGCTACAGAGGCACAGATGGGCCTGAGCTGGTGTGTTCTGGACTTCTCTTGCCCACTTTAACTAGAAACGTTCCATTTTTTACCAATTAGTATTCTTAGAGTTTATATGAAGGAAAGGACCACTACTTTAAAATATTTGAAAGCTAACAAAGTAAAACTATATTTATTGTGTCCCCAACATATTGCTAATTAAGAAAAGCAGTTTGTAAGCATGTGAACATGTTCCCAGTTCTGTAAAAATATAAAAATCCATGGGCCGGCCCAGTGGCACAGCAGTTAAGCGTGTACATTCTGCTTTGGCAGCTCAGGGTTTGCTGGTTCGGATCCCGGGTGCGGACATGGTATCGCTTGGCAAAAGCCATGCTGTGGTATGTGTCCCACGCAGAAAGTAGAGGAAGATGGGCATGGATGTTAGCTCAAGACCAGTCTTCCTTAGCAAAAAGAGGAGGATTGGCAGCAGATGTTAGCTCAGGGCTAATCTTCCTGAAAACAAACAAACAAACAAACAAAAACTATTAAAAATACAAAAACCTTTATCTATATCTATAGCACTATATTTAGATTAATATCATTTTTGATACAATATACCCCTAAAATATCCAGTCACTAACAGGGCTACAATTTTACATGTTCTTTATATTTGTCTTCATACTTTTCTGTGTTGTCTAATTTTTTTCACAATGACATATCTTTGTAATAATAAAAGACTATAACTATTTTTTAAAGAAAGAGGTCACTTGTGACATTTAGTAAATACATGCTGGTGAATTGATTGATATAGTATTATCCATCTAGCTTGGCTTAAAAGAATTTCAAACCAAGATAATTTGAATGACTATTCAGTTCTCTCCAAAACATCAGTCCTTGTCATTCAAATCCCATTGGTAAAATTGAGTCTGCAAAAGCAAGCGTCTATTGACGGATGAAAAGACAAACAAAATATGGTATTTACATATAAGAGAATATTACTCAGCTTTTAAAAGTAAGGAAATTCTGACATGCTACAACATGGGTGAGGCTTGAAGACATTATGCTAAGTGAAATAAGCCAGTCACAAAAGGACAAATATTATAAGATTCCACTCATATGAGTACTTAGAGTAGTCAAATTCATAGAGACAGGAAGCAGAATGGTGCTTGCCAGGTGCTGAGGTGAGGGAGAATGGGGAGTTATTGCTTAATGGAGTATGAAAAAAGTTCTGTAGATAGATGGTGTGATGGTTGCACAACCATGTGAATGTGCTTAATCCCACTGAACAGTACACTTAACAATGGTTAAAATGGCTTGGCCAGCCCCATGGCCTAGTGGTTAAGTTCAGCACACTTGGCTTTGGCGGCCTAGGTTCGGTTCCCAGGCATGGACCTACACCACTAGTTGGTGGCCATGCTGTAGTGGTGTCCCACATACAAAACAGAGGAAGATTGGCATAGATGTTAGCCCAGGGCAAATCTTCCTCAAGCAAAAAGAGGAAGATTGGCATAGATGTTAGCTCAGGGAAAATCTTCCTCAGCAAAAAAAAAAAAGTTTAAAATGGTAAATTTTATGTTATGTATATTTTACCACAATTTTAAAAATAATAAAAATATTGAATCTTCAAATACTTCAAGCTAATGGTACCTATCTGACATTCACTTTTAATTTCATAAGCTCATTTATTTATTTTTTATTAATGAATCATTAAAATCATAATCATCATTTTCATCAATACTATCAACATCAGACTATCTAAGAAACCAGTTGTATGCTTTATTCTAAAGATGGTTTCTCATTTCATTACACAAGCAGTATAAATACTTTTAGGTGAAAACACTGAGAGCATTGAGAAAGTCCTTATTTGGAACACTAAAATGGACATACCTAAGCTCAATATTCCCTCCCTTGCCCCTGGGGCAAGCTCTCCCCACCACCCTCCACCTCTCAGCCGCAAAAACATTGAACGAGATAATGAGAGAAACCACCCAAGAAAAGAAAAAGGGAGAATCAGTTACATATTCAACAAGCCAGGGAACAAGAAAACCCCAATCTGTTCCAGTTCTCTAGTTTCACCTTAAAGGCAAAGAACTGTAGATGCTTGTGAGGACTCTTCAAAGCCTAGATTCACAGCCTCTCCACGCGGGAGGTTACCAGCATCTGAAGAAAAACAACTACCAGAAAAGCTCTTCTTTGTTTTCATTCTTTGCAGTCCTTCAGGAAACTCTTGATAATGTGAAATGTTATTACTGCAAATGTTGGCCCGGGAAAGTTTACTCTAGAGTCTGACTATCACTGACTGTTCACAAAATAAAATCATTTTTAAAGCCTGTGAGGAGAGCCAAGTGCAAACCACAACTCAGAAAACCACCAAGGCGGGCTGGCCTCGCTGCCAGAGTTTAATGTGATCTAATGGGAGGACATCAAGATGTGAGAATTGGATTTTACGATGCTCCATGTCACATTTGGCAATACAAAGGCATTGGGCCCAACTTTCCGATCCTTAAGCAAACATTTGAAGTCATGTTTTACTTTCTCATCAGTTTTAATCCTGTCAACCAGGGCAGAGAGATTCAGCCTGCCCTACTCATTGTAAGAGTGCCATCTGTTTTGGGTGGTTATAGATTTAGTTAAAATCAATTCATAGAAGATGAAGATGGGCAGGCAGGGAAGGGGCCAGGAAAATAGGATGAAGTTATTTAGTGGCAGTGTGTCAACTGGATTGCAGCTTTCTTCTGCGTTTGTGATTTATTCCTCGGGTGGGAGGGCAGCGGATAGTGCTAACTAAAGCAACGTTCTCTCACAAGCAAAAACTAACCCCAGTGAAAGACAGTCAGATCTGGGCTGGATCAGGTTGCTCAGTCTCACACCAAATGGGATTGGAATTCAAGTGTAGCTCTATTTCCCATCACTCTAGAAAGAAAAAAAAAGAAAGAAAAAGAAAAAGGGAAAAAAGAAATAAAATGGTAGCAACATTGAAACCCGTCGTACACGGCAAATTAACAACTGATGACTCCGTGAAATAAAGAGGGTCAGCCGGGAAATCCCATTGAAGGGCACATGAACAATGGAAAATAAGTGGAACTCACATTTTGTGCTGCCTTTATTGCTATTGCCAGGACAACAGAATGAGAATCAGATCACTTTTCCTCTTCTTATGGAAGAATGTGTTCCTAATGATGTCAAACTCTTACTTACATTGTCATTTTTGTAGCAATTACGAAGTTGACCCAATGAAATGCGAAGCCCATCGAGTCAAGTTTCTTAAAGCAATAGTTGGCTAAGTGAGGTGCAACATCTCCCAGGCTGCAGGAAGAAATATTACAACTTTTATTTCTACTGACTTTTTATCCAAACAATAAGAAAGAAAGTAAGCCTCATCAATAGTCAAAATAAGAATGACACCAGGTCTTCTCTCTTGGGGCAGATATAAAGGGTCACATTATCACCGGTGGACTGTGAGTCTTCCCGAAGGAAGGCTGAGAGTTCACCAGTGCTGAGGTGGGACCGATGCTGCATCAGTTCAGGCAGGCTGGGCTGCAGTAATAAACAGACCAAACGCGTAGCGGCTCAGCACAGTAGAAGTTTATTTCTTGCTCGGGTAACACTTTCGGTGGTTAGATCAGCAGCCCAGCTCAAGTCATTCAGGCATTCAGGTCAAGGAAGCTCTGCCAACTTTTGCTCCTGGTCAGCACCGGCCATCTGCATCTCTTCCAGCCAGAAGAAAGAAGGGGCATGGAGAATCAGTCCTAGGAGGTTTCTTATGGGCCCCGCCTAAAAGAGGCACGCTTCGTTTCAGCTCACCTTCCATTGCTAGAACTGAGTCTTCTAGCCACACCTCACCACAAGGGAAGCCAGTAAATATAGCCCGATTATGAGCCCAAGAAGAGGAAAATGGATCGTGGTGAACAGCCAGCAGTCTCTACCACAGTTCCCCTTATCCGTTGAGTGATTTGCAATAGATCGCAGTCTACATGTTCCCATTACATAGATTTAACCATTTTAATGAAATTTAATCTCATAAAATGAACAGGTGACCTAAAAAAATTCCTACCAAGGAGTCACAAATTGAAGGTAATACTAATAATCCAAGCACAAGCCTATAATAAGAAAAGCTCAGGGCTGGCCCAGTGGCACAGCGGTTAAGTGCACACGTTCCGCTTTGGCGGCCCCAGGTTCGCTGGTTTGGATCCCGGGTGCGGACATGGCACCACTTGGCAAGCCATGCTGTGGCAGGCGTCCCACATATAAAGTGGAGGAAGATGGGCACAGAGGTTAGCTCAGGGCCAGTCTTCCTCAGCAAAAAGAGGAGGATTGGCAGCAGATGTTAGCTCAGGGCTAATCTTACTCAAAAAAAAAAAAAGAAAGAAAGACTCAGAGCTGAAGCCTCTTATATTTTTACCTCTTTGTCAGCAATAGGGTGAGGTTTAAAAAAAAAAAAAAAGACTATTAAATTACTTCTGGAAAGAAATCAAATTAAAATTTTTCAGAGCCAGACCTGATGGCCTAGGAGTTAAAGTTTGGTGCACTCCACTTTCGTGGCCCAGGTTCGGTTCCCAGGTGTGGAATCACACCACTTGTCTGTCAGTAGCCGTGCTGTGGTGGCTCACACAGAAGAGCCAGAAGAACTTACAACTATACACAACCATGTACTGGGGCTTTGAGGGGGAAAAAGGAAGAAGATTGGCAACAGATGTTAGCTTAGGGCAAAAATTCCCTTAAAAAAAAAATGATTAAGATGGCAAACTCTATGCAACGCATATTTAAAAAAAAGAATAAAAATTTTCAAAAAAATTTAAGTTCATTCAAAAAGCATTTTTATATCCACTTTTATAATAATGAACCTCACTTGATATACATGAAACACTGCTAATAAAAATGTGAACATATCACAATTAGCAAAATAGTTAGGTAATCATAAAGCAAACTAGAGACAAGCTTCTACAATTTTATGTACAGTCTAAAGTCATGCTATACCCAACCTACTATTTGAAAAATTTTCCTAACCTTGTTGATAGAAGTGTAGAAGCTTCTTTTGAGATTTCTTATTTAGTAACAAAATACAAAAAGTCACATACCATTGAGTTCTCCTCATTTTTTCTTCTCCCATATTAAAATGGCAAAATAATATACATAAAACCATCTGGCAACAAATAAAAGTGTATTCTTACCTCAACATAGAAAAATTACTAGTTTTAAGAAATAAGAATTAAGATATGTTATGCAATGTTGGGGTTTGATTTACAGAAGAATGAAAGTATAAGTGTTTCTATCATGTCCCAGATTATAGTACTTGTTAGATCCTTTTTTAATAGTTAAATACACACTAATGTGTGTGTGTGCGTGCGTGCACATGCACACGTGTACCTGAGGAGGCATCACAATGTATATATATACTAGAGAAAGTATATTCTCAGCAGTCATTCAACCAATATTTATTGAGCACCTATCTTACCTTTATGGAGTTTTCATTACCATGTCAATAGTAAATTTAGGAAAACCAATATTTTAAGAGAAAATTGTCTAAGGGTACCCACTGATGGAGCAGCTACGTTGACTGAAATAGTTTTCTTTGTTTTGTTTTGTTTTAAAGATTTTATTTTTCCTTTTTCTCCCAAAGCCCCCCGGTACATAGTTGTGTGTTTTTCAGTTGTGGGTCCTTCTAGTTGTGGCATGTGGGATGCCACCTCAGCAGGGCTTGACCAGCAGTGCCATGTCCATGCCCAGGATCCAAACCAGGGAAACCCTGGGCCACCGAAGCAGAGCATGCAAACTTAACCACTCGGCCATGGGGCCGGCCCCTGACTGAATGTTTGAAAAGATTTCTGGGATAAGTTTACTGAGGTAGCACAAATGAAATATATTTGTTCCACCATTCATAGGCAAGCTACTGCAATGAAATGCTATAAAATGTCATTGATGTGGTTAATTTTATAAAAACATGACTTTTAAAATATAGAGGAGTCAACCACCTCACACCCATTAGGATGGCTACTATCAAAAAGCAGACAATAACAAGTGTTGACAAGGATTTGGAGAAATTGGAACCCTTGTGCACTGTCTTTGGGAATGTAAAATGATGTAGTCACTATGGAAAACAGAATGGCAGTTCCTCAAAAAATTAAAAATATAATTGCCATATGATCCAGAAATTCTACTTCCCAGTATACATCCAAAAGAATTAAAAGCAGTGTCTTGCAGAGCTATTTGGACACCCATGTTCATAGCAGCATTGTTCACAAAAGCAAAAAGGTGGAAGCAACCCAAGTGTCCATTGACAGATGAATGGATAAACAAAATGTGGTATACACATACAATGGAATATTACTCAACCTTAAAAAGGAAGGAAATTCTAATATATGCTATGACATGGATGCATCTTGAGGACATTATGCTAAGTGAAACAGGCCAGACACAAAAAGATAAATACTGAATGACTCCACTTACATGCATACCTAGAGTAGCCAATTTATAGAGACAGAAAGTAGAATGGGATAGCCAGGGGCTGGAGGAAGGGAGAATGGGGATTTGTTATTTAATCGCTATAGAGTTTGAGTTTTGCAAGATGAAAAGCATTCTGGAGATTGGTTACACAGCCATGTGGAGGTACTTCACACTACTGAAATATACACTTAAAAATGGTTAATATGATAAATTCTGTTACGTAAACTTTACTACAATTAAGATTTTTTTAAACATAGCGGAGGTTTTACAATATTTTCTAGTGAGATATGCAGCAACCATGAAAATATTTTGTAGCACTCAAAAGTTTGCTGGTGTTTTAAAGAACAAAGAACACACATACACACACACACAAAATCTACTTTCAAGGTAAGGATGACATTTTACAATGACTGAAAAATAGCTATTCTTTGAAAGAAGCTTAAGCTATGGGGAGAACATTTGAAACATATTTAAAAGTATTTCCATCACTGGTTATGTTGGTGCAGATAAATATACAAATGTAGCCCTGTAAAAATTTTCATAAATGAATAATCACACTTAAAAATAGAAATTTAAGCTATTTAATAATTTATCAGAGTTTTAATAGTTTAGAATCTAATTGGTAAAACAATAACAAATCAGCAACTTCCGATTCGTTTGTTAAGAACAACTGGTTGACATTAGGGAAGATAATAATTTTTTATCCAGATTTCAACAAAAGTCTTTGCATAATTGAAAAATAGGACATAAAAATGAATGTCATGATTGAGTAAGGCTTGCCAATGATGAGTTCTTTCCATTTGGATCTACAAATATTTGTGAAGCATCTTCTTACAATAAGATAGTCAAAGATACAAAAAGTGAGCCAGATTTTTGATTTACTACATTACAAAGTTTTAAACCATGAATTGGAAAAAAAAATGAAGAATATTAAATCACACAACTCTCACTAATGAGAGCAAAAAGGGTTTTGATACCAAAAATAAAACAGAGTACATAGTATAATTTTTAAAATACTATTTTTCTCATCTTACTTAAGCCATGTTAATTTCTATTCTACATGTATTTTACAAATATAACAATAGGTAGTATCTATATATAACTCATGAATAAATTAATTTTGTTCATACATAAAAATTTTTTTAGTAATATGGATATAAAATTTAGAGAATATTGTTCTAAAAATTCTTGGGAATCAGTTAGAAGAAATCTATTAATCCTTGTTTAAAAAGTAAATGGTCTCTAACTGCAATATGGAAGACCAAAGTTAGATATGAGAAAGGCTTCTTTATATGAAGGCAAAGAGACACAAGATAAATTCTCATCCATCAGACGTCCTTAGGTATAATTCTGCCTTCAACTAGAAATTCATTATTCAAAGAAATATTATGTAGCTCTTTCATTCTTTGTATTAAATGCTATCCATAATAGAATTCAAAGTATATATCTGCAGTTAAGCTGGCCCTGTGGCCCAGTGGTAAAGTTTGGCATACTCTGCTTTGACTGCCCGGGTTCAGTTCCTGGGTGCTGACCTACACCACTCACCAGCAGCCATGCTGTTGTGGTGACCCACATACAAGATAGAGGAAGACTGGCACAGATATTAGCTCAGGGCAAATCTTCTTCAGCAAAAAAAAAAACAAAAAACACTTCAGTAGTGAAACAATACTGCACATGTATATTTTCCTTTATAATATTTAATATACTTCTGTGTTCATAAATAAGTTTTCTCAAATCTGTTTCGGAATGTGATGGGATATATTTAAGTAAATAAATAATTACGTGAATGAACACTATATTATTCTTTTCATCTGACCTCTTCCTTCACATAAATCCACTGCAGAGGGGGGGAAAACCCATACCACAATAAAGTTACGTCATTCCCATTATTTAGAATGCCTTTCCTTATTTCTTTCATCTTATCTGAATTTTATCTGTACTCTGAGGCCCATTTCCAACAAATTTTATTCAACAACTTTTTGAGTATATTACTGTACTACCGGAGTTGCAAAATGTGCCCTGTTTCCTGTGCCTATATGTTCTTTGCAATGGGGCTTTACAGTTTCCCTCATCAGGGAGAGGAGTCTATTTTCCCATCTCTTGAATGTGGACCAGCTTTGGGACTTTCTTTGGTCAATAAAATGTGGCAGAGGTGATAGTGTGTCAATTCCAAGCCTAGGCCTTAGTAAACCTTGCCTACTTCCACCGTGTCACTGGGAACCAGGACTACCCCATAGAACAAGTCCAGGCTGGATGAGAGACCACAGGGAAGAGAGCTGAGGTGCTCCAGGTGGCGGCTAACAAGTGCTCTGAAGCACAGCTGCCTGACCCACATGTGGCTGACAGCAGATGCATGTGGAGATTGAGCTAAGAGCAGAAGAGCCACAGAGTGGAGCCTGGTCGAAATTGCCAGCTTATAGAATTGTGAGCTAAATGAATGGTTATTATTTTAAGCTACTAAGTTTTGGGGTGGTTTGTTAAGCAGGACTATTACAGTAATAGATAAAAATACAACTACCAGGTATAATAAAAAGACGGAAAAATGTGGTCATTTATGCCCTCCAAGGACTCATCTTCTTGGACAAGTTCTTTTAAACTGGGACCCACTGATGGACTTTAAAGAGATCTTAATTTCTCTGAAATTATATGTCAGATTTGGCACGTATACTCAACTGTTTTTTTCTCTGGGGAAGTGGACTTCATAGTTTTCATCAGATTGTCAAAGCAGCGGGCCAGCCCAGTGGTGTAGTGGTTAAGTTCAGTGTGCTCCGCTTCAGCAGCCCGGAGTGCATGGGTTCAGATCCCAGGCACAGACCTACACCACTTGTCAAGCCATGTGACACACATACAAAACAGAGGAAGATTGCCATAGATGTTAGCTCAGGGCCAGCCTTCCTCAAGCAAAAGGAGGAGGATTGCCAACAGATGTTAGCTCAGGGTCAATCTTTCTCACCAAAAAAAAAAAAAAAAAAAAAAACCCAGATTCTCAAAGCAGTTGGGCCCCTCCCAAAAGGTGATTATAGTGCAATCATGGAAGATATTGATGCATTTATAAAAATTATAATATATATATAATAAAAAATTAGATCCAATAACAGAGGCATGCGCCAGGCAGTATACAGCAATACTGAGAAGAAAACTTTTCACTCTCCTGTGGAATTCTAAGGCTTTCTTAAATCTTTTTTTTTTTTTTTAAAGATTGGCACCTGAGCTAACATCTGTTGCCAATCTTTTTTTTTCTTTTTTCCTTCTTCTCCCCAAAGCCCCCCAGTACATAGTTGTATATTCTAGTTGTGAGTGCCTCTGGTTGTGCTATGTGGGACGCCACCACAGCATGGCCTGATGAGCAGTGCCATTTCCACACTCAGGATCTGAGCCAGTGAAACCACAGACCACCAAAGCTGAGCGTGCATACTTAACCACTCAGCCATGGGGCCAGCCCCTCTGAGGCTTTCTAAAGAAATTATTATTCTCAAGTGTGAGAAATTGCCCCACACACAAAAAAAGCCTTTCAGGCAGTGGAATGGCAGGTACAACAACACAGGAATGTTCACGTGCCTAAGCCGTTTAAGAAAAAGCAAATTGTCTGGTGCAGCAATAGAGTCAGATACATAGTTCAGGCATGGAAGATACAACCGAAGAAGACTGAAGCCGCCATGTTAAGGGCTTGTATTCCAAGCTAGGGCATCTGAATTTGAAAACTGTAAGGACCAACCACTAAAGGTTTTTGATCAAGGAAGAAACATAATAAGAAGTGCATTTTAGAAGAAGTCTTTGGCAGCAGAGAAGAGGATGGCTCGCTTGGAGAAAAGACGACCGTAGGCTGCCATTGTACAGGAAATGATGGAGGTCTGAGTTCAAGCGATAGCTGTGGGATGTACAGGACGGAGGTTAGAAGACATAAGCATCAGGACCTACTGAACGATTAGGTACAGAGATGAGAAAACAATCCAGGAGGATATCTCCTGATTGCACAAACGGAGATGGTGATAGAACTCGCCAAGGAGAGAACGTCAAAGGAATGTATTTGAGAGAGAAGATTTTGCAAATCCCATTTTAGACAGGTCCAGTTACAGAGGTGTGCAGCAGGCCTAGAGCTCACAAAAATGGTGAAGGCTGAAGATTTGGGATTTATTAACTATAACTTCTGAGGAATTTGAGGAGTCTACTTGGGGGAAGTACAACATATGAGAGAAAATTGAGGGCTATACACATTGAGGTCATCTTAGGAATGCACACTTTGGTCAAAGGGTACTTGAAGCATCAGCAGACTTTTCTCAGTACCTGGAACGAGAGTGGGCTCCTGGCCAGCCACATCTTGCAAGCTGAAGCTGGGGTTGATGTCAGTGCTCTGTCACTGGGACACCAAACTCTATTCCATGCTATCTACATCCTGTACACACTTCTTGCAGTCCAGCTCCACAAAGATCGATACTTGAACCAACACCTCCTCAGGGCAGGAAGGATAACAGTGGAGACTAAGAGATACCCTCAAACGTTACCCAAGTGGGATCAGCTAATGCTAATGGCTATCAAGACACATCTAATTTATAAATTATAAGCATAAAGCCCATGGAAATGGACAAGGTCAACCAGAAGACCGGGAGAAAAATAGAGGTCACAAATGGCAGCCTGTTTTTGGCTGAGCCAACAAATTAGTTTTGTTTGCCCTGCACAATGTTTTTAAAAACAGTGTTAGCTGACAACATTTAAAAACTGGGAGAGGGGCCGGCCCAGTGGCGCACACGTTAAGTGCACACATTCCGCTGCAGCAGCCCAGGGTTCGCCAGTTAGGATCCCCGGCACAGATTTGGCACCACTTGGAAAGCCATGCTGCAGCAGGCGTCCCACATATAAAGTAGAGGAAGATGGGCACGGATGTTAGCTCAGGGCCAGTCTTCCTCAGCAAAAAGAGGAGGATTGGCAGCAGATGTTAGCTCAGGGCTAATCTTCCTCAAAAAAAAAACTGGGAGATTTCATCCAAAAAAAAAATCAATTTCCAGCTTCTCTTAAAAATTAGAAGATATTGCAACACTGAGCAATAATCAGTTTCCACTCAGCATAATCAGAGGAAAGCGAGAAGTAATGGCTACCTTTATAATGACCACATGTCCTTCAATTAGCCACTGTTCTCATTGGTTTTGCTAATTTTATTTACCTGCCTGCTCTCTGTAGACATCTGAATTTTTGACACTCTGGGTAGAATCAGAGAAGAAGTCTAAAAAAGGAAAATGGAAGAATTTGCCTCCTGCTACTGCTTATAAGCCAGTATCTTTTCCTCACTAAAAGTAAGCTCTTTGAGATCAGATCATATGCTTTATTCATCATTTTATGCTCACAGTCCTCTGTCCTGGGCTCTGCACATAGAAGGTATCCCCTAAGCATTTTCTGAAGTGCTTTGTTTGTTTGTTTGTTTCTTGGCTTAGGATAAGTCAGTGTTTGTACGTAATTGCACTTTTTAAAATCTGAATCTGATGCTAACTTGCCCGATGGCGCGTTCATAGGTTCCTTCCCCCTACTCACTGTCATCACCTTAAACTCCTGCTCTGATCAGAGTAATAAAACAGTGACAGTTATTACATGTCTAATTCACTTAAAATCAGAGGGTCTTATGGAATCTTTATTAACTCCTGCTGTGAGTAGCAAGAATTTGCATATCCAGAGTTAGGTAATGTAGGGAGTTCCATGTCATGCAAAGGATACAATAAAACTTCAAAAAATTTGAAAAGAAATTTCCTTTTCAGTTCGTTAGAATTTTCTTCGCCATTCTTCACTTAGAAAGATAACAGAGAAGGACTGAGATCATATGTTTTAAGGACTCGATCAGTAAGGGAGGGAGAAAGAGAAATTTCCATTCTCAAAGATAAGGAAAAATACAACCTCATAGTTAGAATCTGTTGCATTAGAATCTGACAAAGTTTCACCGGCTTTGGCAATAGGTTCTTGCTGCAATTTAGAAATATAGAAGAATTGCGTTATCAAGATCACAGAAATGCCAGAGCCACTTATCTGCATACCCTCAACCACTGTATTTTAACTTTCTCCCTTTTTTTCTGCTAACTGAAGAAAGTAAATGAGCTCATATTAGAAATAAAATACAGTAAGTCTGATATGAAGGATAGGAGATCAATAATAAAACTTACAATCTTACGTTTCCTCCCACTTTCAATAGTTCCCCCAAATCAAGGCAATAAAAATAAATTTTATTTAATCACATTAGCTCATTAATCATATAAAAGGCGCAGCTGGTGACCCTTCACCTTTCCCAATGGGACTGAGAAAGTCAATAAGCTGATAAAATAAAATGAAGTCTCTATCAGAATGTTAAAAAACAAACTTTTTTTTAATGATTAAGAATAATGTATACTCAAGATTCAGGTCAATTTCCCAAAAATTTCATTAAAGAAAATTATCAGGAAAAAGTTTGCTGGACCAAACATACAGGATTTTTTTTTTTTTTGCAATCTCTTTAAAAATAAGAGAGAAAGATTTTAACAAGCTTCCCTGTTCACCTTGATTAAATCAAAATTTTAGAGAAAGTAACCTAGCAGAACTTCAGAAATGTGAAGTTCAAGTTCAACTAATGAAGGGACAAAGACTTTAATTTTAGCTGAATGGTCCTCCCATTTCTGTGTCAGCTTCGCACTCTATTAGATCCTCTGGAACAAAAGACTCAGACCCTCCCACTGGGAATCTTTAGCTGGAGCCCTGGGCACTATTGTTGATTTTATCCTAAAGGGCTTGGGAACACATTTTATAAACATGAAAATAGAGAGCAAATAAGTGTGAGAAACATTCACTGAAAGAAGGTCAATGGAAATAGCTCACATGCTGTCAAAGCCCCATTGGATTTCTTTTAAAATGATGTAGGTAGATGCATTTCTGGTTAGTGTGTTTAGTGTGATAGAGGTTTGAAAATGATATTCATTTGTCTCTTTCCTAACATGTGAAAATAATCACAATTTCTCAAGGAAGAATCTATTGCTGGGTTACCAACTGCTGGGCTCATCCTCTCATACAACCAAATACCTTATTTTCAGCCTGAGACTCAAGGATGCTTTCTTTGGACAAACCAACATTGGCTCCATGTATGGAAATTCTCCTTCCTAGGGTTACCCAATGCGAGTGAAACACTGGAATTCCATGACACCTGCAAACCATTTCTCCTCTTCTGACTGAATTTGGCACAACAGAGCATGGAATCAGAACTAGAAAGCCAGGGACCTACCTGCCAAATGAATGCTATTTCAGGATGTCTTCAATGTTGTTGTTTTCTTTCTAAATAAAAAGGAAATAATGAAGCACATAATAACACCACAATAAATTTTGCACACGCTAAAATATAAAAGAGAGGACAATATTTCTTGACCTTCCAATATATATGAAACACATTTTGGACTGGAACAAACAACTTGAAAAGGTATTATATTCACAAATGGCATCTGAATGGAACAGTTGCGTATGCAACTGTGAAAGTAGAAAAGCTCCATCCATTGATAGAGGGCTGCCAGAAATGGATATTAAAAACTCAAAAGCTTTCTCAGTTTAAGTCAAGGAGTACAATTAGTCTCCTACAAATCCTATCCCTAAATCAAAAAGCGAAAATCATCCAGCTTTAGTACACAGAACCTTCCAACTAATCATATGCATAACTCAGCCTAAGAAAGCCACTATTATTCATAGCCATATTATCTAATATGCAATAGAAAGTTTTTCTCAGGATCTCAGAGGAGTTCCAAGATTGCATTTTTTATGACAAATGGTAGTTATGACTAACTCAAATTCTACTACAAAATATAAAATTGACAGTAGACTAGAAATCTATTCAGTCAGCAAGCATTTAGTAACTATAAGCCAACTGGAAAAGACACACCCAATACAAATCTATACCTGTTGCGTCATCTCTTTAGTACATATTTATTTAGGTCCCCTTGCACGCTCAGCATCATGCTGGGAGCTGGGATGTAAGCAAAATAGATGTGGTGCTCTTCTTTTGGAGAGTAAAAAGGGTCTCACTCTCTGATACTGGGCTTGTCAAGCTGTAAATGGTAGTGACATCTCACGTTGATGAAGGTGCTGTTATCCTAGGCATCAGAATGAGAGAATTCTTAGCCCAGTTGTCTCTAGGCCAAGCTATTCATGGAGTTGCAAAGAAAAAATACACTTAAATCACTTTTATTAGTAAAAAAATGTATGTGGAGTTTGCTATAGACTGAATGTTTGTGTTCCCCCAAAATTCATATGTTGAAACCCTACCTCCCCATGAGATGGTATTAGGAGGGAGGGCCTTTGGAAGGCAATTAGGTCTAGATGAGGTCATAAGGGAGGAGCCTTTGTGAATGGGATTAGTGCTTCTATAAGAACCACAAGAGAGCTTTCCCCCTCTCTCAGGTCTTTGCCATATGAGGATACATGAGAAGTCAGCAGTCTGCGACCCTGAAGAGGGCAGTCACCAGAACCCATCCATTCTGGCACCTTGATCTTGGACTTCCGACCTCCAGAACTATAAGAAATAAATGCCTGTTGTTTCTAAGCCACCCACTCTACGGTATTTTTGTTATAGCAGCCTGAACTTAGACAGAGTTGGTGTGAACTATTTTTGTTTTGTTTTGTTTTCATTGCTGTTGTTTTCCTTCTGTCTTCTCTCCTTATGGATCAAATTATGAGTGGATTGGAGTAAGATTAATGTTACCAACCACAGAACACTAACTTTCATTGAGAACCTCTGGGACCAAGCTGATCCAGACAGACATCACTGTCATCATGATCATCATCATGATCATCATCCAGAGGTCTGTAGTACCTACCCGATCCATAAAACATGTGTTAGTATCTCCCAAATGGCACGAGGGACTGGGTCAGAGAACATATCTCAATATTTAACTGCTTATATTGAATAGCTAATGGATTAGGTATTTTAGAAATTGCACCCAGACTGGCAAATGCAGATGGGCTGGAGCTGTATGAAAGTGTAATAAAAATCTAATAAAACATTTGAGCAAACTCACACGTCTGTGGACAGATGGGAGGCATTATGTAATACAGGTCATTGCTGCAGCAACCTCTAACCCCCCTGGCTACTGCTGCTGGGCCAAGGTTGAGTGGAAAGGGCCTCTGTGAGTTTTTCTTCTCTGTCAACATTCAGAGAAACCATTTTTAATCTCTCGAAAATGAGCTATTAAAATAGACAGCCTTTGACCCACACCCATGAAAACGATGCACAAAAATACCCCAAATCTTTGACCCAGGACCCAAGGTCTCACTGCTTGTATTTGTTGGTTTTTTGAAAACATAATATTTCCATGAAAACACTTTCCATTTCCATGAATACACTTTGCTACTTGCCAGGAGTTTTTCTCTCTGACAAATGCACTAGATAGTAATGTTTGAGGTGAGCTGCTCGATGTAGCTTTGGGGAGTAATTTCAGAAGTGGTCAAACAATTAGCTATACAAACCACAAAACAGATGAGAGATAGGTTTGGAATTTTTAAAAGGCTATATTCACCAGACTATGTAAATAATATGAAATTAATCCTCAGAAATCCTCACTTTAAAGAGAATTTAATATATGTGTGGGTGTGGGTATGTAAAAATTTTACCAAATTCCAGAGTAACACTAGAATTTCCTCTTTCCATCCACTGACTAATCTTCAACTTGATATTCTAGAATGACTTTCTTCCCTGGATGGAAATTACATCTTCTACGGTATTAAACATTTAAGGTACATAAATCTGGAAGGCGGGGGTTAGGGGAAAGAGGGGCATCTCCTTCAGCAGCACTCGAGTGAAGAGCTATCAAAGAGCACTTGGGAAGTGTGTCTTAGAGGTGGAACATTTACACAAGCTTCTGGATCAGCTATACCTGGATTCAGCCCTATCACTTTTTTGATTATATGACTTAGGATATGTTCTTTAACCTCTACTACTCAATTTCTTCATCTGTAAAATGAAGATACCTCCTAAAATTTTTGTGAGGTTTAAAAGAACTATTGTATATAAAGCACTTAGAACAGTGCCTAGCAGGTGGTAAGTACTCAAAAAATATTAGTAATGATTACTGTTGTTGTGTTTCAGACCAAGGTGCGAAAAAAAAAAAAACTAAAAAAATTGTCATTCAACTATCAGAATCCTGAGTTCAAGCAATAATGCCAGTGGAAATCAATGACTTCAAAGTGCTTAGTATATGTGCTATGAATCAGTTCTTAAAAATTTTCATTGACGCTAGATGATTCATGACACATTTACGGTTAACTCTCTTAGCCTCTTTTGGCCCATCAATGCCAAAGAACTGCCAAAATGAGGACTATCATTGAAAAAAGGTATGTCTAGTCTTCCAGTATGAAATCCTAAGAACGAAAGCCACAAAGTGAAGTTTGACTATCAAATTCGTAGGTTTGAAAGATGATTTTTCCCAGGTCAGATTACATAGAATTTCGTAGATGGGAATTAGAACTTCATATTGTGACTCATAGAATATTTTGTTATAAAACCTTTCTTATACATACAAATTTGTATAAAATACTATAATGAACACTGGTATACCCATCTCGCCCTGCTTAAAAAACAATAAAACCTTCTGAGTATACTCAGGGTTGCCATGTTGAGCGATTGCAGAAGGCACTGTTCTTCTTAGAGTGGAATGTGAATGATTCTCCGGGAGGATGTTCTGTATTCTGTATTCTGCATTCTGTATACTGTGTGAAGGGTGTCCCCTGGGACTGAGCCATACAGCAGTGAGCCGGGACACGATCAAAGAGCTCCAGTAACCGTTTCCTTGTATCATTCAGGAGGCACCATCAGGAATTTGGTGTTGATTATCCCCAAGCCCATTTCTATACCTTAATTACATATAGATCTACTTGTATAGCTTTCCTCTGTTTTGGACTTCATATGAACTGCATCATTCTTTATGAATCCTCCTGCAATTTGCTTTTCATGAATTCAACATTACACTTCTAAGATAGACTCCTGTTGATCTCTGTAGCTCCAGTTCATTTACTTTAACTGTTGAATAGTATTTTATTATCTGAATAAACCAGTTTATTAATTTATCTATTCTCCTTTTGATGAACAGTTAGGGGTTTTTTTGGTCTCACTTTTTTTGGCTGAGAGCATTGTAAGTATTCATTAAATGTTAGCTATTATTACCTGTCTTGTTTTGCATTCAGTACATTGGTGAGCAGTATCTATTCCACACTTTCCTGTGTGCCTCCTGGAGACTAGTATCTAAAAACTACATTTCTCAGGCAAGAGATCAACAACTGATTTAGGTTTGGCCAGTTAGAGGCAATCATGGCAGGTTTTCAGCATGGGAGTAAGATGGACACTGCACGCCTGCTATTTCTGCTGCGGCTGTTGATACGCACGGTCCTAGAGGTACTGGATTTTTCTACAGTGATGTCAGGGGTCCTAATGTCCAGTCACTCTGTGAGGTTTGAGAGGCAGGGCTAGTGCAGCCATTTTGTCAGTGAGAATCATTGCAGACCTGCTGTGGGTCTGTGCGGCAGCAACTGCTTCTTGATGATGTGCTCGTTTCCTGATTGTGGCAGCTTCCTGCGCAGGATACTGGATGGTTTGGGTCTATGGCTGGCAGCTTCCTGATCATAAAAGAGATGGCCTGAGTGGTCCATTCTGTAGTGTCGCTTTGGATGTCATACCTGAAAGCTCAACTGAGAGTCTATTTTTTCATCCTACTAGTGACTTCACTGAATACCTCATTAGAGAAAGATTTACCATGAAGCTTAAGCTTCAAAGACCCTCATTGTATCGGCCCATGGCTGGTCATGTGTTTTTACCAAAATTGCAAAAGTAAGATATTTTACTATTGTAAATAAAGACTCTTGTCTCTTTCCACTTAAACTTCCTCTCAGTTACATTTGTTTCCAGTTTTGATGGAGTGGCCTTAGACATTTTTGGGATCCTGTTAAGGAGAAATTGAGTTGGATGTATATTTAGATTTGGTTAACAGACATACTTTTGGGGTTGCAATCACTCCTAATGCCCACTGTGTGGACTCATCCAGCTTTGTGACATGAGGGGACAGATCCAGAGATCATATTGAAGTCTTAAGGTGTCCTACAGTTTTAGCACCAGAAGAGTGGGTAGTGGAGACTAAAAAAGTTTAAAATTGACTGAGCCAGAAGCTCATCTGTAGAAAACTTCCAAATCTTATTGTTGATATGAAAAAGAGATTTGACATTGGTTTTCCCAATTTTAACAATAATTCTAAAAATTTACATGGCATTTCAATAATAAGTTGTAAAGATGAAAGGAATTTTCTAAACTATCAGTAATAAAACAAAATTTCAGTTACTCACCACAAAGACTGAATTATCTTTTTATTCTCTCTACAAAAGTGATACTACAAAATTATCAAATGAAGAGGAAATCAAAGAGTGTATGAGGCAAAAAAATATATAGGGAAAATGCTGTAAAGGTGCATTAAGTATTTGATTAATAAAAAGAGTATATAATTTTTCTGGATTTTTGTGATGCGGTAAATGTCAGCTTTTTAGAATTCATAATTTCATGTCATTTTTTCTTACTATGAATAAACTTTGAATTTCATGCTTAATTTTATATTTGTAATGTTGTATTTTTTTCCTAAAGAAACTGCCAAATATTGTATTAAATTCATGCCCCAAACAACTAGATCTTTCTCTGTCAGTAATAAATCAATTGTTTAAACTTGCTACATTGGATTCTGTTCTCTCCAGTGAAATTCTAAATGATTAGCCAATTAGTATCAGGTAGGGTTGCATGCAACAGAATTTCAAGGAAACAAACTGCTGGAATTGGTTATCTCACCTGGGTGGTTTTGAAAGCAATGATAATCCTACTAACAACAGACATAACTAATGCTTGCTGAAAGTGGAGGACTGTCACACGGAAGTCTTGGCAGACCAACCAGCTGCTGAACAACCGCTTATGGTAAGAATGAGGAATAAAAGAAAAGTGGGGCAAGTTGGCTAATTTTAACTGCATTGGAGAGTTTAAAAAAAAAAGAAAAGAGCAAGCTCCACATTTAAAATTCTTAAACTCTGTGAACAGAGAATCAGAGAACTTTTAGAATTACCCTAAAATAATGGTTCTCAAGCTGCAGCGTGCATAAGAATTCCCTGAAGGGCTTGTTAAAGTACAGCTTGCTGGGTCCCTAGTCTCCAGAGTTTCTCATCCAGTAGATCTAGGGTGGAGCCCCAGAATTTGCATTTCCAACAAGTTTCAAAGTGATGCTAATGATATTGGTTCAGGGACCACATTTTGAGAAGCACTGCCCTAAATGAATGCCTTACCTCTTGTACCTGCAGGACAGGTATAACTAAATGTCAGAGGCACCAGGTTGCCAAAATACAACTTAAGTTAAATTCCCAGCCTCACTTGGCCTCTTATGTGAAAGCACATTAGTTAGGAAAAAGTAGGACGCTATGAATTGGAATGGGGACATTTGAATGGATTTAGATGACTCTGAATACCTGGACCTCCAAGCCCACTGAGCTTTCCATTCTAGCAACTGTAGCCCCTCCTACTTCTATTAGATAAATCGGCCATGTTTAAAGACCTAATGTGACTGCACCTGCAGGAATTATCTTGCAAGAAGATGCCAGTTCTCCCTATGCTCCACCCTCCAACCCCTCATTCAATCCAGACATTGAGTGAGATCCCAGCAGACCCCAGGGGGCAAGCACAAAGTCTAACCAAGGAGGAGAAACCTTATACAACAAAATAGTCTTAAGATTTTGCCAAGTTATGTTAATAAAAATCTGGAGAATTATGGGAATGAATTCTGCAAGCAATCATTCAGGCTGAATTTATCAACATGGATGCATTTACTAGAAATTCGGGATTCAGTGCCACATTTCACAAAGTTAGAAGTAATCTAAAGTGTTTGGTCAATTAGTTGACTGAACTCGAACTCAATGGCTGCCTACGCTAAATAAAGTTAGGTACTAAAAATTCCTTGATATAACGTAGAGGAAGGCATACAGAGACTTTGGGAAACAGGGATATTGGAGAAAATTCAACATGCATGACTGACTTACCCACCCACCAGCTGTGAGCCTTGAAAGGGTTCAGAGGACCCTCTCTTTACCAAAACGTTCAAAATCACTGTAGAGTAGTCATTCTTTTGCAGGCTAGAGATCAAGGTAATAAACATTTCCCCAGAAAGAGAATCCTGAGTTAAATAAGGATGAGGCCATCTTAGAGTAGCAAAGGCCATGTGGCAGCAGGAAATGACTGGAGATAAAGGAATAGATATTAAATAGAAAGCAGGGCTCCAGCGATAGTTATAATGGTTTGATATATTCTGTATATCCTCCACGGAAAAGCAAAAACCTCTTTCGCTGATAAATAGAGACCTGACTTGAATCAAAATGATAGGGAATCAAAGTTGCTCATCCAGTTCCCAGAACTGAGTAGCAGAGCCCCATGAATGAAGAATCCAGGGTCATCTAAAGAAGAAAGCTGAGACACTGCCACAAGTCCAAACTATCAATATTCCACCTAGCTTTCCCCAAAGGCACCTGTTGACATTTCTAGTATAACTGTGCCCTAGGAAAAGGGAAATACTCAGGTCTTTATTTAGAGAATTATTAGTTGCTGGCTTTGAATAAATGCTAATTCCTGGGGCCCTACATTGCTACTGTGGTCAACTGTTAAGAAGGGGGACTTATTGGGGTCAAGTGATAAGCGGAATTTTTATCAAAGTCCATCTATGTTCTTGAACACATCCTGTGGTTATTTTCCTATTTCTGTATGCAGACTTGAAAAAAAATGACAACTAGAAGAATCCTCAGAATAGCTTCCTGACCTGTGGAGTGATGGCTGTTATATATGTTAAGACAGCCAGGAGGAAGCTTCTGAAACAACTGCTCCTTTCCACAACAGCAAACCAAAGGTAATGCCACATCTCTAGGGGGAATCACAGAGATTAGTGGTACCATCAAATATTTGAAAGATACATGGATAGTGATTCTTATCACATTCCCATTTAACCCTCTTGTTTGGTTTGTGTAGAAGATATTCTTGGAGAATGATAGTGGCTTAGTATCAGGCTGCTATAACAAAACATCATAGACTGGGTGGCTTAACAACAGACATTTATTTCACACAGTTCTTGAGACTGGGAATTCCAAGATCAAGGTGACTGTGGATTCAGTGTCTGATGAGAATCCTCTTCCTGGTTTCCTTCTTGCTGGATCCTCATGGTAGGAGGAGTCTCTTCCTCTTCTTATAAGGGCACTAATCCTATCTTGGGGCTCTGCCCTCACGACCTCATCTAAACCTAATTAACTCCCAAAAAGCCTTACTTCCTAATACCATCACATTGGGGGTTAGCATTTCAACATAAGAATTTTGGAAGGACGCAAACATTCAGTCCACAACGCAAGCTTAATTGGGGGATGACTCTGATAAGCACCTGATTGGCAGCTATTGATCTAGCAACTCTCCATCCCTAACCCAATAAGCAGAAAACAACAAAAGCCCTTCAACTGGACATGGCAAGGATAGGCATGTGCTGTTACCGTCTTGCCTCAAGGCTAATTAACTCTCCAGCTCAAGTCACAGGGTCCTTTATCATCTTACCTTCCCTAGGACATCATGTTGGTGATTACATTGATGACATCAGACAGATACAATCTGGTGAGCAAGGAGTAGCAGTTACCCTAAATTTCTTCATAAGACAGATGTATGCTAGAAGATAGAAGATAAACCTCATAAAAATTCAAGGGCTTGACAACCTAGTTCATAGGTCATTGGACATCAAGAGAAAATTGTAACTGAAATAAAGGAGCAATGCCTAACTCCCAAAATTAGATGCAAGGATTGATGGGACTTTCTTATCTGTGTGGGTGTAGAGAAAATAAGTTAAGATTTTGTCCTGCTGTTATTGTTGTTTGGAAATCTAAGTCAAGGAAGAAGGGCATGCTGGCGGGTTAAGGAACCATAGAGGTGCAGTATAGTATACTGCAGATTGAGATTCACACAAACAGAGACTAGAAAGCTAAAAACAATTTCCTTTTTCCTTTACAGCTAGGTTCTGGAAGCGATTTAGATTCTGCCAGTCAGATGAACTCAACTAGATTTGGGAAATAGAAAAGAGGCAGAGGCCGCATTTCTGCTGCTTCTGTGCTCTCTGCTGGCAAGCACGATCACGGACTGTGTGCTGGCCAAGTCCCAGGGCCTGGTCGTGAGCTTTGTAGGTGTCAAGAAACAGAGCAACATATCTGTTTTTTTGATGTGGATCATAGCAGGCAGGGCATTGATCTGGATCCAGCAGCATAGCAGTAGCCTCTGATCATGGTTGTTTCCTGATTATGACAGTTACCTGCTGTGAAAGTTTACTGTCTCTGGCAGCAGCAATGCAGTTCCAGAGCCAGCAGTTTCCTGATTATAGAGGAGGCAGCAGTTCCTTTGTTGGCCCAGTTCTGTGATTTGGGGGAGTCATTTCAGAAAGCACAACCTAGAGTTCTCAGCCCTCTCAATAATACTAAAGCCATTAAATTACTTTTTTTTTTTTTTTTGAGGAAGATTAGCCCTGAGCTAACATCTGCTGCCAATCCTCCTCTTTTTGCTGAGGAAGACTGGCCCTGAGCTAACATCCATGCCCATCTTCCTCTACTTTATATGTGGGATGCCTGCCACAGCATGGCTTGCCAAGCGGTGCCATGTCTGCACCCGGGATCCGAACCGGCAAACCCTGGGCTGCCAAAGCAGAACATGTGCACTTAATCACTGCACCACCGGGTCGGCCCCTTAAATTACTTCTAATAAATGCCTTCCTGCCTAACTAGCTAGAATAGATTCTGTTCTTTGAAAATGAACACTGCTTGATACAGAGCACATGCTTGAAAGTTTCTCCAGAACATATACACAGGAGTGTAATTGTTGGGTCATGGTGTAGACACATTTTTAACTTTACTAGGCATTGCCAAAATGTTCTTCTAACTGTTGTGTCAATTTACATTCCCATCAGAAAATTCCACCAAATTTTGTTATTGTGATACTTTTGATTGTTGTTAAACTGATGGGTACAAAAAAAGGATCTCATTTTAATTTGCAATTCCTGGATTACTGATTTTTCATACATTGATTGGTTAATCAGTTTTCTTTTTTAGTAAATTGCCTAATAATATGATTAATTCATTTTTCTGTTGAATTGCTTATCTCTATTGATTTATATAAGTTCTTTATATATTATGAATACTAAATCTTTGCATTTGCAAATATCTTCTAGCAAGTGTCGACGAAAATAATCCATAACCAATCTATAAATGAAAATTTGGGTGAGTTTATTCTGAGCTGAAATCTGAGGACCATGGCCCGGGGCCTTTCTTCCCAAAGGGAGAAAGGGCACCGAAGATGTGGGGTGCACAGAGTGGTTATATACCCCCAAACAGGGTGTTTCACATATGATTGAAATGTCCCTCCCACAATAGTCACAAGATTGCCCTGTCAGCACAGTGCTTGATGGACACAGCAGGTAGTGGGTCTGCTCTCTGGGAGGGCGTAGCAGGAGGTAAGTCTATTGTCTTGAGCTGGGTGGTCACAGGTGAGCGCAGCAATCAGTTTCTAGCCTAAGGAAAGATGCTTAATCCTTAAAGAAATGCCAACGTTGGGAGGGGGACGGAAGTTGCACTTTTATCTCAAGGGCCTTTGTTCTTGCCATAGGGAATATCTAAAGCAGATATACAATGCATGCTCAACAGCCACTGTCAGGCCCTTTTGGAAAGACAAGGTCAGGCCAAATTAGGTTTATACCAAATGGCTTCCTCATATTCTCCAATATATCCTATTGCTTGCCATTTTTATTTGTCACAAGTGGCATGCCTTTTTCATTTTACTGTTATTTTTGCTATATGAAAATTTTTCACCTTAATGCAATTAAATTTATTGAGATTTTCCTTCATTATCCATGCTTTTTGTGTCTTATCTAAGAAATCCTTTTTTACATGTCATAAAGATATTTTCTCATGCCTTCTTTTAAAAGTCTTGAACTTTTTCATTTTTACCTCTGTAATAAATCTGGAATTTATTTTTGTAGCTATATAAGACAGCAATGTGATTTTATGTTTTGCATATGGATAACCAATTATTTCAGAACTGTTTGTTAAATGTTCATTCTTACCCCACTAATTTTAATGCTACCTCTGTCCTATTCCAGGTCCTACATACCCAGAGGTCTTTTTCTGGGTCTTCTAGTTTCTTTCATTGCTTATTTTTCTATACTTGCAGTAGTACCACACTGTAGGGGATGAAGACATATCCTCTACCTGCTCTGGGTACTTCTGGCTGGACAACAAATTAAATTCACATGAGACAGAATAATAGGAGAAAATTAAACAAAGTTTTATAACATG
The DNA here is from genome assembly GCF_041296235.1 of Equus asinus. Classification (NCBI taxonomy): domain Eukaryota; kingdom Metazoa; phylum Chordata; class Mammalia; order Perissodactyla; family Equidae; genus Equus; species Equus asinus. The sequence continues at coordinate 33,296,125 of NC_091792.1, forward strand.
TATACATGGGAGAGGCTCAGGCAAACTGAGCAACTCACCAAAATCACTGAAGCCACCACCTTAAATATTGTCTTTGGCTAAAGACAAAGGGGATGTTGAGGATGGGGGTGTCGATCATGGGAGGTTACCAAAAAAGCACAGTAAACAAGAATAAGCTTATTATGCAGATTTAAGTCCTTGCCTTCTGCATTGATAAGGTCATCCCTCTTTCCTGACACAGAGAGGGAGACACCTTTACAGATGAAGATTTCCTCTACAAATGTAAATGTCTCTTAACAAAGGGTAAGTAAATTCTACTTTTCAGAGTTTCTTTCCTGTCTGCAGTTTTTAAAAAGTAGCCAGCCCAAAATAATCCTCATGCCAAAGAGACACATCTTGGGGTGGCCAATTCCAGTCCCCCACAACACTGTCTTAATTTTTACAAGACTTGACATCTGGTAGAGTTACCAGCCAAAGGCTCTCTCCACCTGTGCACACAGAAGCCAACACTGTGTACACCAGTCTTTGAGCAAAGAAGCAGTTTATTACACAACTGATTGGTAAAGAGACAGAAGGAAGGCTCTCAACTCTGTCTCCCTGATCCTGGGCATAGAGTAAGGTTTAAGGGATCAGAGAGGGCAGGCTAGGATGCAGAAGTGCTGGCAGGGTGAGTTTCGAGAGACAGATGAAATTTTCTCTTTTGCGCATACTCCTGGCTGGCTTGCTGTCCCTGAAAAAGAGCCCTCACATTCTGTTGTCAAGATGAGGCCAGCACAGTAAACAAGGGTGAAGTTGTTATGTAGACTTGTCCTTCCCTTCTCTACTGATAAGAGTTTCTAGAGATTTAGTCATCCTCTCCTTCCTGGCTCAGAGAGGAAGGCACCCTTACAAATGGAGATTTCTCTTATAAATGTAAATTACCCTTACAAATAATGGGTAACTTGTACTAGGTTTTCAGAGTTTTTCCCTGTGTCTGCTGTTTCTTAAAAATAACCAGCCTAAAATAATTCTTATGCCAAAGAGGCATATTTTGGGGTGATGAATTCTGCTCCTGGTCCTGTGGTTACAGTAGAGCGAGTCTCACGACATTGCTCTTAAAAATTGTTTTGGCTATTCTGGGCAGGCTAGAGGCTACAGTTGTAGACTAGAAGAAATGAGGTTAGCCAATACAGATAGATTAGGGGGTATCATGTGGCTCACACCATTAAACAAATCAAATACTGCATTCTAGACTCTATCAACATGTTTTCCCTTGACTAAATTTATCATTTTAAGTTTTTGACCTTCAACTTCAATAACCTTCTGTTCGTACTGGTTAATAAGTAACAATTACATATAATTCATCAAGTAGATAAGTGAATCATGAAACCCTTTTGTGTGTGTGTGTGAGGAAGATTGGCCCTGAGCTAACATCTGGTGCCAATCTTCCTCTTTTTGCTTATGTGGGATGCTGACAAGCATGGTCTGATGAGAGGTATGCAGGTCCACGCCCAGGATCTGAACCCAGAACCCTGGGCCCCAAAGCACAGTGTATGAAACCAAGCACTATGCCACTGGGCCGGCCCCTGAAACACATCTTTTAAAGCTGTGTTTTAATGACTTTACTATTTAGCCTCAAAGAAGAAATTATATTACAAAATGGTATGTTCAATCTGTTTATCTCTGAGTCGACTAACTTCCTTCAATTACAAAAAAGAAGTGTACATGTATGTACCTGTGCATATCCAGTTGTCTTTCAATTTCCCTTACCCTCAAATAACCTATTTTAAGAGTAAGTCTGTTTTTCGCTTAAATTTAAGAGTGATCCCCCTTTATACAAAGCATTCCGTAGAACTGACTCATTTAACTCTCACAATAAACATAGGAAGTAGTGTGTAATAAGAAACATAGATTTGGTCTTCTTCCCTGGCTCCTGTCACAGAGCTTCTAAAACCTTTGTAATTTCTTGAGTGATAAGAGCATTTTTTGTTATAGTATTTGGTTTCTGTACAGAATTCCTAAAACCCTCGTAATTCCTAAGTGATAGAAGTGTCTTTTGTTAGTCACAACAGGTCTTTTAATCACACTTGGGTTTATGCTAATGAAATAATTTAGGGTGGGGTCCCTACATAGCCTCAGGATGGGGCTGGTCACCAGAAAGACCAGTGATCACAGTCATGAGTTGCATAAGGACACTTCAGTCAACTTACAGACCCCATATACCTTAGTGGTCCCACAGATTATAATGAAGCTGAAAAATTCCCATTACCTAGTGATGCCATAGCCATTGTAACATGGTAAAACAATGCATTGCTCACACGTTTGTGGTGATGCTGGTGTAAATAAATCTGCACTGCCAGTTGTATAAAAGTATAGTACATATAATTATGTACAGTACAAAATACTTAATAATAAATTACTATGTTAATTTATGTATTTACCACACTATACTTTTTATCATTATTTTAGAGTGTACTCTTTCTACCTATAAAAAAAGATTTACTGTAAAGCAATATGCTGTGTTATGCTGGCAGCAACCTCATACATCTTGGGTTTACTGTAGCCTCTTGATTGCATCATTTTCTCTTGATTTAATCTCATGCTGTTTTGTTCGTCATGGCCCCTAAGCATACGAAGTCCACTGCTAATAGTGTCAATAAGAGGTCATGTTGAGTAATTTATCTGGAAACAAAATTAAAAGTGATAAAAGACTACAAAGGTGGAAAATCAGTGATGGTTATTGCTCACCAGTCAAGTATGTCTCATTCCACCAGAGCTATGATCTTGAAGAACAAAAACAAAGTGATGAAAGCGGTTGAAGGATCAGCTTCATTGAAGGCAATGATACTAACAAAAATTCAAGAAGGGCCTATACCATACATGGAGAAGCTTCTAAAGACCTGGATTGAAGACCATAAACAGAAGTGTATCTTTCTCAGCACCATGACAATCACAGCCAAAGCAAAAAGGTTATTTGTGATGAAAGAGAAGGCTGGACTCGACTACAAGGTTGAATTTACTCCTAGCTTTGGGTGGTTTAAATGACTCAAGAATTGTTATTCTTTACATAATGCGAAAGTGAGTGGTGAGTCTGTGAGTGCTGATGTGAAGGCAGCTGAAGAATTTTTGGAAACCCTAGATAAGCTGATTATGGAGGAAAATTACTTGCCAGAGCAAATATTCACTATGAATGAAATCTTCCTATTCTGGAAATGAATGCCTGAAGGGACTTTCATCCATAAGGCAGTCAAGTCAATGCCAGGTTTCAAGGCTTTTAAGGACAGGATAACAGTACTGCTTGAGCACAATGTTGCAGTCTGCAAATTGAAACTCTCTCTGATCTGGCACAGTAAGAACTCCAGGGCCTTCAAGCATATTAATAAGCATGCACTGCCAGTGTACTACAGGGGCAATAAGAAGTCATAGATGACACAGCTCCTCTTCCAAGATGCCCTCTTGAATTGCTATGCCATCAAAATGAAGAAGTACTACTTGAAGAATAACATATCTTTCAAAATTTCGCTTATTGTTGATAATGCTCCCAGACATCTTCCTTTTATTGATGATCTTCATCCCAGTATCAAAGTGGTGTTTCTCCCTCCAAACACCACCTCTTTGATCCATCCGATGGATCAAGGAGTTATAGCAGCTTTTAAGGTGGACTACCTGAGGAGGATCTTTCCCCAGGCTATTGTTGCAACTGAGGAAGACAGTGATGCAATTCTGGAAGGATTACAACATCTCTGACTGCATCAAGTTTCTTGCTACAGCTTGGGGTGATATTACCAAGGAGTGTATGAATGGCATCTGGAAGAAGACACTCAAGAGGTTCGTCCATGACTTCAAAGGATTTGCCGAGGATGAGGAGGTTACAAAAATCAACCAGGCTGTGTTTGAGATGGCAAACAACTTTAACCTGAATGTGGATGAGGATGACATTGAGGAGCTCCTAGACGTGGTTCCTGGGGAAATGACTAATGAGGAGTTGTTGGAACTGGAACAGAAACACATAGCTGAAGAAGAGGCAAGAGAAAAGGAAACTGCAGGATAAGAAAAAGAAGAAGAGCCCCCAAGAAAATTCACAGTGAAGGGTTTAGCAGAAGCTTTTGCAAACATCAACAACCTCCTTAAAAACCATGAAAACATGGACCCCAACACCAAAAGGTTTTCATTAATAGAGAGGAATGTTTATGGTACATTATCTGTTTACAAGCAAATCTATGATGAAAAATAGAAACTAACCAAGCAAACCACCATGGACATATTTCTGAAAAGAGTGACACCTCCTCAAGAAGAGCCTCAGGCAGGTCCCTCAGGAGGTGTTCCAGAGGAAGCATTGTTATCATAGGAGATGACAGCTCCATGCATATTATTGTCCCTGAAGAGCTTCCAGTGGGACAAGATGTGGAATTGGAAGACAATGATATTAATGATTGTGACCCTATGAAGGTCTATGCTAATATCTGTTTGTGTCTTCGTTTTTAACCAAAATTTTTAAAAGTAAAAAATTTTTAAATTTTAAAAATAGAAAAAATCTTATAGAATAAGGATATAAAGAAAGAAAATATTTTTGTACAGCTGTACAATGTGTTTGTCCTTTAAGCTAGGTGTTGTTACAAAAGAGTCAAACTTTAAAAAAAGTAAGCTTATAAAGTAAAAAATTTATAGCAAGCTAAAGTTAATCTATTATTGAAGAAAGAAAAATACTTTTTTATAAATTTAGTGTAGCCTAAGTGTACAGTGTTTGTGAAGTCTGCAGTAGTGTGTAGTAATGTGCTAGGCCTCCACATTCACTCACCACTCCTCACTAACTCACCCAGAGCACCTTCCAGTCCTGAAAGCTCCATTCATGGTAAGTGACCTATATAGCTATGCCATTTTTTTTTTAAAGATTTTATTTTTTTCCTTTTTCTCCCCAAAGCCCCCCCAGTACATAGTTGTATATTCTTCATTGTGGGTCCTTCTAGTTGTGGCATGTGGGACGCTGCCTCAGCGTGGTTTGATGAGCAGTGCCATGTCCATGCCCAGGATTCGAACCAATGAAACACTGGGCTGCCTGCAGTGGAGTGCGCAAACTTAACCACTCGGCCACAGGGCCAGCCCCAAGGTATGCCATTTTTTATCTTTTATATCGTATTTTTACTGTACCTTTTCTATGTTTAGACATGTTTAGATACACAAATACTTACCATCGTGTTACAATTGCCTAAGCATTCAGTACAATAACATCATATAAGGTTTGTAGCCTAGGAGCAATAGGCTACACTACATGGCCTAGGTGTATAGTAGGCGATGCCACCTAGGTTTGTGTAAGTGCCCTCTATGATGTTCACACAACACGGAATCACCTAACCACGGATTTCTCAGAACATATCCCCATTGTCAAGCAACACATTACTGTAGAGAGTTGGAAACTTCAGCCACAGCTACTGGCCTTCAGGAAAGGGGGTCAGGGGAGCTGGAGAATAAAGCTCTATAAAAACTCTTGCAAGATGAGATTTGATGAGCTGCCAGGTTGGTGAATGCATCCATGTGCAGGGAGGATGGCACACCCCAGGGCCACAGGGACAGAAGCTCCTGTACGCAGGATACTTCTGGACCTTGCCCTATGTACCTCTTCATCTGGCTGTTCAACGGTAGCATTTATAATAAACCAAGAAATGTACACAAATGTTTTCTGGAGTTCTATGTGCCATTCTAGCAAATTATCAAACCTGAGGCAAGGGTTGCAGGAATCTCTGTAGCCAAATCAGACAGAAGTTGTAGGTAACCTCAGGACGCACTACTTTCTACTGGTATCTGAAGGGAAGGAGGTCTTGTGGGACTGAGCTCTTAATGTGTGAGGTCTGACCTAACTCTGGGCAGTTAGTGCCAGATAATTAAGTTAAATTGTAGGACATCCAGTCGATGTCCACCAAAGAACTGAATTGCATAGTTGTAGGAAAAAACACACACATCTGGTGTCAGAAGTGTTCTGCGTGAGAGTGTAGAGAAAGTGTTTTCCCAAAAGTAGGCACTATTATAGCATGCCCATTACACAGAAGTGGAAAACAAGACACAGAGATCTTAAATAACCGGGCCTGGACCTCCCTGTTAATAAATGGCAGACCTGAGGCTTGAACACAGGCAATGTAGCTTCGTCACTCTCCCAAATAACCACTACAACTCTACTGCCTCTCATTAAACTAATGATCACAGAGATTGATAGTTACAACCAAAGACAAGTACTTACGAAGAAGGACAAAGAGCTATGAGAATAGGTAAGAAAGAGGACACGACCTAATCCGGAGAGAGGGAGCATGTAGTTAGGAAAGGTTGCATTGAAGGAGAAATACTTAAACTGAAATATGAAAGATGAGTAAGGTTTAGTTCCATGCAAGTTTGTTTGTTTGTTTTGACAAGGGGATGGGGGTAGTGAGAAGAACCTTCTAGGAAAAGGGTAAATACAAGAGTATAGTGATGCCTTTGAAGAAGCCAGCGCAGCTGGAATTCAGAGGCAGAGTGGCGTGAGCTGAAATTTGAGTGGCAGCTGGGTGGCCCATGTCACATTGGGTCTGGATGCCCTGGCAAGGGATTTGAACTTTTTTTTTCTTTTTGAGGAAGATTAGCCCTGAGCTAACTGCTGCCAACTCTCCTCATTTTTGCTGAGGAAAACTGGCCCTGAACTAACATCCGTGTCCATCTTCTTCTACTTTATATGTGAGATGCCTGCCACAGCATGGCTTGCCAAGCAGTGCCATGTCCACACCCGGGATCCAAACCAGCGAACCCCGGGCAGCCAAAACAGAACATGCACACTTAACCGCTGCACTACCGGGCCGACCCCAGGGATTTGAACTTGATCCTTCACCTCCACAGGGTTTTAAGCCAGAAGCGACATGAACAATATGCAGTTTTTAAAAAGATGTGTTGAATATGTTAAAGAAGGCACAATGCTAGAATTTCATTAATAAAGGAAAAATTTAAGTTTTCCATAAATAATTACCTTTATTAAAATTTTTCTGAGAGGCTGTAAATTTATCATCAAAATTTAAAGTTAGCACAGAACCAGAATAAAAGAACAAAGAGCACAGTCTTTGGAGAATTCACATCAGACTCTCATCCCAGCTGTTCAAATTACTTGTGTGATTCAAGGCAAGTAATATCATTGCTATGAGTCTCAATTTCCTCAGCAGTGAAAGGGAATACTATTTACTCGGAGGCGTTGTTAATACGATTTGTCTATCAGCAGGAGCACTCTAAGACTTCGAAATCTAGTTGAATTTGTCCCAACTCTCCAACCTGTGACCATTAAAAGCCCTTCCCACAACTTCCTGTAACTTCCAGTGGCTCATGGCCCTCGTTATCTCTGCCTCTACATCTCTGCACCCACCAGGCTACCTCCGCATATCAATCTGGAGGGCAGCCCAGCCCCTTTGCAGTCCCATCAAGTTTCCTGACCCAGACTTTGCATACATTTCACAAATGTACTTGAGATTTGATGGAAGGGCCCACAGGGAGGATTATATTGAGCACTGTGGTCTCCCATCACCTCACTGGTTCTCCTTTCTGTTTGCTTCTTTTCCTAGTCCCCTTTTCTCTCTGATTCAACAACAGCAACACACCCTCCCTCCACTTACACCTCCATCCTCTCACTGGCTCACCTTCAGTCATTGCAGTATTTTTCTAGCAAAGACAACTCTCATTTTTTTAAAAGGAATTCTGGTGAATTATATTTTCTTCCCATGAAGATTTCAAAATCACTAAGTATAGACAGTAGCTACTGTTATCAATATTATTATTCACGGGTGCAGATATTCTGTTTCTTAGTATATAGAAAAGCATGCCTTTAACTCTTTATTTAAGTTTTCCTTAAAGCAGAACAATCCCTTATCAGAGTCTCTGATCCAAACCAGAGGATGACTGCATTAGTTAGCTCTGTTGCATAAACAATGAACCTCAACTTATAACGGCTTACAAAACAAAAGCTCATTTTCTCGCTGACATTTCAAATGGACTCCAGCTCCACTGCAGCTGTGCTTTCGGCAGTGGGTAGGCTGTGGCTCTGCCCCGTGAGTCTTCACACAGGGGCTAGAAAAGCAGCCCCTATGTGGGACATGCCATTCTCACGGCAGAGGAAAGAGGGCCAGAGGTAAGCACACAATGCCTCTCAAACCTGCTCAAACGTGACATATTTAATGCCCACTCACGTTCTATTGGCCAAAGAAGTCCCATTGCTAAGCTCAATGTCAATGAGACAAAGAAATGGAGAGACTGAATATGCAAGTGGATAATGGCCAGACCTATGCAATAAAACTCTGACCCACAACCTCGACAGCAACCAGCCCAAGAAGCCAAACCACAACCTCTGTAGCAATTGGCCCCAGATGGTTAGGACTTGGTCGATGACTGCCAGATTTTTTTCTGTTCCTGCTTCAAATTCAGGATCAACCAGAGAAAGCCAAATATGCTCCCAAACCAATCACATACCATTCCCCACTTCCAATTAGCCCACCTCCAGCTTCCCCATGCCAATAGCCTCCAATCAGCACACCTGAAGCCTTCCCTTTCTCCCATTATGAAATAGCTCTCCCACTCCCCTGCTGCCTTTGAATCTCTGCCAAACGTAAGCGATGGAGGCTGACTGCTTTGCTGTATAGCAAACTGAATAAATGGCCTCTGTTTGTTCTCATTTGGGTGGTCTTTGCTGTTTCCACAAAATATACCCTCCTATGATGGCAGGGTCTGGTGGGGAGGGTTACTGCAAGTCACATAGCAATGGGTGACGATGAGTAATCTTCTTGAGGGAAGAAGAGAATAAATAGAGAAGGGACAATGACACAAGCTGCCAGAGTTCATCCTCTGGATCATGAAGCTTTGCTTTCCCCCTCTCCACATGCAAAATTCCATCCAATTATGAAAGCACGCTTCAAGTCCAGGATCTCCTGATAGTCTCTGTTTCACATTTGGATATGTCTACCCTGTCTTCAGAGACACATGAACTAAAACACAAGTTCTATATGCAAGATATAATAGTAGCTCAGGAGTAAAATAACGGTAACAAACAGTCTTCAGAAAGGGGAAGAATGGGAGCTAGATGGCAGAAACTTATCAATAGCAATTCTAAAATCCCCTGGGCAAATGTTGCAAAAGTCTCCTCCTCTGTGGGGAGGAAATGTTCCTAGATTCGGCTCTAGCTCTACTTCCTGGAAGTGTTTCTTCAGTCCATTTTTCTCTATCACTCTTGGCTCTACCCTCTGAGAGGCCCTCCCTTTTTCATTATCCTCCCTGACTACATCTAAAGAAGTCATCGGACAATATGCCCTCCTTTGTGGCTGAGCACTGTTAAAGAAAAGATTATTTTGACACTTGTTAAAATGGAAGACTTTATTCAGGACTATTGCAATAGGTGTGAAGACTATCATAACAGGGGAGAGAAATTGGGCTCAATTCTGAATTCAGTAAGGACAAGTGGGGATTTACAGTCAAGGAGCAGAATGAGGAGGTCAATGGATGGAAAATTACTAAGAGGAAGACATCAAGGTTAGGGGGGATTCTTGCTAACCTGACAATAAGATTCTTGCTGAAGGCAAGATAGGGTGATAAGATATCAAGGATGGAAGATGAGGAATTATTTGATCAGATATTGAGGGTGATCAGATATCAAGGGTGGGAGGAATTCTTGCTGGAGTGGGACTAGTCAAAAAGGGGGTTCCTAAGGGTTTTTATCAGCATCTTTTTCAGCCTGCTCTCTGCCTGTAGACATTTGGGAACCCAAAGATTTTCTTTTATGTCTTGGACAGTCATGGTCTTTTAAAATTCAGACTGGTGACTCTTTTGACAATCTCTCTCTTTCTTTCTCTGTCTTACAAACACACAATGCTGTTGGCTTTATATCTATTTGATTCCAGTTAGATCCTTGTGCCAATAGCCACAACTACAATCAATTTTTTCAAGACCCCTCTCTCTCTGTCTCCTTACAAGCACTTTGAGCCTATGTGTCTTTCATTGGGTAGACAGGTCCTCACCTCTTTTTTTCTGAGTCATTCTGTCCAGCTGAAGGGGTTTATCTGGGGGAGGGGACACCTTAATACATTTAGAGGGTTTAACAAGGAGTGTGGTTGTCACATCCCTTGAATTATTCTTTGGCCCAACAATGAGTTTTAGTTGACTTCTGTTCCTCAAAGCATTTCTAAATTTTATCTTTTACTGGAAGATAAGAGAAACGGTTATATATTTCAACCCTGCAAGTCTCAACACTTCCAAATTCTCTTTTTCCTCTCATCCCTGCTTGGCCAGTTCTTTTCTGAGTTCCTTTCTTCTTTATAGTTACTTGTCAAATACATCTAATAACAAACATGGTGCATTAGGGACATTCTGTTTCACCATATCTTAACCTAAAGTCACAAGTATATCGTTTTATCTGCCTTCAAATTATTGTGGATAGCTGTTGTACCAAATATTCACCACTCCATATCATAGATTGCCATTTTTTTCCTGTCTTTAATTAAAGTTTCCTTGTCATACACTGGCCAGAAGCCAATGCCACATCTTTTAGAATTTCTGTTATGCAGCATTTCACTCCTGGTACCTAGTCAGCTTTGCTGGAATAACAAATTATCCCCCCCAAATCTCTGTGGCTTATAAAATAAAGGTTTATTTAGTACTTGTGTTACATGTAGGCTGTAGATATGTTGTGACTCTATTCCACATGGCTTTTCATTCACAGAAGCAGCCCCTATCTAGGACATACTATTCTCATGGCACATGGAAGACAGCATTATAGCCAACCATTTAATTTCATTTATCACATCTGCTCAAATATCCTTGGCTACAGGAAGTCACATGGCTAAACCCAACCCCAAAGGGACAAGGACAAATACTCCTTGAGGGGTGGGAACTGCAGGACAAAAAGGTACAATCTTCTCACAAATTAAGACGAGCAAATAACTGGAGAAATAATAAAGCTGATCATATCAGTAAAGAATAGAATTATTTGAGGAATATGTTTTTGTCTCTTGACACTGACAAAGAAAGAGAATTAATAAATGAGTTAAAAACCGCCACTAAAACTTCGATAAGAAGAAGACTATGATTTCCTTTTGCTCTTTTTTTTAAAAAAAAGATTTTATTTTTCCTTTTTCTCCCAAAGCCCCCCAGTACAAAGTTGTATATTTTTAGTTGTGGGTCCTTCTAGTTGTGGCATGTGGGACGCTGCCTCAGCACGGCTTGGTGAGTGGTGCCATGTCTGAGCCCAGGATTCAAAGTGGCGAAACCCTGGGCCACTGAAGCAGAGCGCACGAACTTAACCACTTGGCCACGGGGCCAGCCCCTCCTTTTGCTCTTGATTCCTTTGTTTTCACTTCCTTTCTAGGCATACGTAAAGTGTAATAAGTCATATGGAATAAAAGAAAAAATGTTCCCCATTAACTCTGCTCACTTTACATTCCTAACACCAGCCAGACCAGAAAACACTGGGCGGCAATGGAAGAAAAGGATTATAGAGTCCACCTTCCAGGGACACACGCCTATCCCTCCCTCCTGCAGCTTATTCACTTTCACCAGCAGACTAGGCAATTCCTGGAATAGCGTGCAGATACCAGGGCCGCATCTACCCTTCAATAATAAGAGTTCTCATAGTAGAAGAGTAATCTGCCTACAGATTAGTAGCTAAAGGCCCAATTGCCCTCTATGTTAGTCTTTTCCTATGGTCCAATTTTGAGAGCACAGACTCAGTCTTCCTTCTTGAACAGGGCAGCTGCTAGCTTATACGTGCCTTGTGCCAAAGAGGAAAGAGCTGTCTCCTCTAGGTGGACAAATTAGAAAAAGCACCATTAAAAAAAAAAAAAAAAAAAAGATGCCCCTCCCTCCCATTAGTAAAAGATGCCACCTGAGAGAGAGAGCACATGGCTTAACTAAAGAAAGTACCTTTGTGGGATGAAAAAAAAGCACTCTGACTCCCAGCAAATGTAGCCCTCAGCCAGGGTTTTAGCTTGGCAAGTGCAACATGGCTTTGATTGCAGCCCCCACTCACCTCTTGGACCAAGTGCCTTTGTTCAGTGCACAAAAACAATTATAAGTGACAGCCCTACATTTGACATTAAGCATGGGATGCAAAAATCTCATGTAAAACTTGTCAAATGAATATTTTCCCCCAATAAATTTCATTCTCAGCTTCTGCAAACCAGTGTTGAGTGGTTTAATTAAACTCCACACTGACGTGAGCCAGTCACTTGCAACCATTCTCTATTGAGAAAGGAGCCTTAGGTAACTTCGTGGCTTGAGCACAATAAGACCTTTCTCTTCCATGTAGGTAATATGTCATGTTTAGTGCCCTCTGATGGAGTTATTTATACACTCCCTTAATGTAGAAACAAGCTGGTGAGCTGGGGTTTTTAAGTTTTCTTTTTTTCTCTCTCTCTTTCATTATCATTTTGCATTTTATTCTCCTTTCTGGTTCAATCCTCCACATTCAGATCTTTACCTTTTCTTGCCAATTGCCAGTAAGAGTATACCTGAAAATGTTCACAGGATTTTCTCCAGACACCTGCTGTCAAGTACCACGTAGGAGACTTGTGCAGTAAATGGCTTCTCATTAGAGAGATTTGCCATATGCTATTATAAAGAAGTCATTCTTCAACCCCTTTGCTTCGCACAGCATCATACTCAGCAGTGCAAATGTACAGATTATTTAATGTTTCATAACACTCACAAATGGAGTTTTAAGAAAAAATGATCAACAAACTAAGACTATTTACTTTTGGGAGAAGCCAGTGTCAAAGCATTGCAGAGGCCTGAACTGTAATGTGAGTTCTAATTTTTCACATTTGTACAGTGTCCACTCTGGCGATGTGTGTGTTCAAAGTGCAGAAAGAGTGGCTAGTAACTTGTTTTTCTTAAAATATACCTACTCACAGTAGAAGCAGTCATGAATAATCTAGGGCCACTCATCAGAAGCCACACAAAGTACATAAGATGGAAAATAAAAATAAATAAATCAACGTTTTAGAAACTTGCTCAGGTCTAAGATTTATCAGTGTAATTTGAAGACTGACTTTTTAAATACTACTTTTTTGAAAAACTATTAAAATTAAAGAAAATCATCTATTCACCCAGCAGAGGAGAATCAATGTGGTTGGTTCTTTCAGTGTAACCCAATTGAATTTACATGGCTTTAATAAGATGGTTATACATTTTCACTGCATTGTGATACTCCTGTGGATTCTAAGAACATCTCATCCAGAGATGACTGTCACCAGATCTTGTCCTTCTCATCTTTATTTGGGGTGAAGATGAAAAGAAGGATGTTTTCAGTTATAAGTAACAGAGACATCAAATCAAACTAGCCAGAATACTAAAAAGTGGAAATTATTTCACATAATAAAAGGTCCAAAAGTAGCGAGGGCTATAGGATTGGTTAAGTCAGTGACTAGCAATGTTATCAGCTCTATCTTCTCTCCACTCTCAGCTTTATCTTCAGGCTGACTACAAGATGACTTTGGTAGTTCCAGAGCTCATGTCCTAATAAAGTACAGATTGGATCTCTCTTAGGAGAAAGAAAATGTGCCCTAGAGGCTCCCTGAGAAGCTTCCATATTTCATTCCTAAACCACCAACGGCAAAAGGAATGAGATTACCCTTGAATAAAGCAGACCCACTGTTGGAGCGGGGGAGGTGTCAGTTATCCTGGGGCTCCGTGGTGTCAGGGGGCAGAGGGGTCAATTCTTTCACAAAACTGAGTTTCTGAAAGAAAAGAAGAGAAAATGGATACTAAGTGAGGAACCAATATGATCCTCTCTGAAAGCTAAATCTGTAAGTAGTTTAGCAAATCTCAGTAAAAGTGTCTCCAAAAATACTACTAAAATCCTGATTACAAAAACAAAAACTCTTCCTTCTCAAGAGATTGTCCAGTTTCTTCATAAGATTTAATATTAAAAAGAAAAGAACAGAGAAAAGAAAAAAGGAAAGAAAAACCCTATACATTCTTACAGATGTACTTACTGAGCCCATTCAACCTCAAAACTCAGAAATTTCTCACTCAAAATTTTAGAGTAAATATTTTGGCTCCTCTTAATTGTTGGATACTCACCATAGAGAAAGCTAAGGGACTAAAAAAATATAGATCTTCTCAAAAGATAAGGGAAACATTTCCAGCTTACTGTCAACTATGATTTTTTCCAATGTTACAGTTACCAATACACATATTTTTGGATCCCGTCTAAGTATTCTACAAGTTTTTTAAATAGTCTAGCATCTTGCTACTCCAAATATATTCCTTGAACCAGCAGCATTAGCGTCATCTGGGAACTTGTTTGAAAGGCAAAATCTCGGGCCCACCTCAAACCTACAGAATCTGCATTTTGACCAGATTCCCAGCAGATTCATATGCACATTAAAGTTTGAGGAACACTACTATAAGGTATACGTAGTCACTCATTGGTTCCTGGTGTCTGGGGGATACATATACATAATATGAAATCTAGCAACTACAGTGTATTATAACCCACATCACTTTAGCTTGGAACTTGAGGAACCAAGAAATGAATATCATGGACTCAGAACACATAATTCCTTCTCATCTCTTATCTCTATTCCATTAATCCAAATAACAAGATTCCATTTAAAATGATTGACTTATACATGAAGGATGCCAGAAAACTTTCTGACCCCTTCTTCTGATCACATTAAAACAGTCTGGATATTTGGACATGGGTTTGACGGTACATGGTGGGAAGACTAAAGAGCAGAACTTGCTTGGAGTCATTTAGATAAATGCTGGCACTATTTCCACCAAATACGGACTCAGGGCAACGTGGAGGCCAACACATGGCTGGTGCCCAGCAAATACCCCCATGTTAATTTTTTTAAGTGATAATAAGGCTAAAGTTACAGAGTGAAGTTTGTTCCTATGGTTTGATCATTTGGACAAGTACAGTATGTTCAGAGGCTTATCTACCCCACATTTAGCAAACTCCCTTTCTTGGCATTTCTCTCATTTCCTCGAAAAGCCTTTTCTGGAGAAACTTCAGATCAGAAGCCAAAGAAAATTCAGCTCAATTTGCCCTGCTCCCCATGGAGCTCCCAATGACTTAAGGCTTTCATTCCCTTCTCTCCCACATTAATTCTGGCCATGCGTTAGTCACCATCAGTGTTTCCCTAGGTTTCACGATGAGAAAGCACTGAATTCGCTGGCCTTCTCTAGCCTAAGTTAGCAGCCTGCTGCTTCATTTTCATGGGCATCTGTTTTGCTTTGCTTTGTTTGTTTCTGTAGTTGTTTTGTTTTACTGCACAATATTGATGAAAAATATAACCAAGGCTCTATAAAGGTATGGTCAAGTCTACAAATGTAAGATCTGCAAATAGATAGTCCCCAGCACCTTAGCTCTCGCCTTTGCCCTTTACCTGTGCTTTGTCAACTTCTCCTCCTACACCCTTGGCTTTTATAAGATTTCTTTTTCCCCTATGCTCAGTCCTATCCCTACTGCCTTTCCTCTGAACAGATGACCTTGCCTCCTGCTTCATAGACAAATTTGACGCTTCCAGGTGAGAACTGTCTTGGCTTCTGACCCACCAGCTACAATTTCTACACATCCCTATCTTAATTTCCTTTCTCTAGTCTGTTCATATCCCTTTGCTAGTTCCAGACCCATCCCTTTACCTCTACTCTTGAACCCTTCTGCGGGGGGCGGTGGGGGGGGGGGGGAATGGCAGTCACTAAAAATATATGTCCACATCCTAATCCCTGAAACTGTAAATTTGAAAAAGAGTCTTTGAAGATGGGATTGAGTTAAGGATCTTGAGAAGAGGAGATCATCCTGGATTATCCAGGTGGGCCCTAAATTCAATAACAAGCGTCCTGTAAGAGAAAGGCAGAGGGAGATTTGAAACAGACAGAAGAGGCGAAGGCGATGTGAAGATAGTGGCAAAGATTGGAGTGATGAGGCCACAAGTCAAAGAATGCCAAGGGAAGCTGGCAGCCACCAGAAGCTAGAAAAGGCAAAGTAGGGCTCTCCCCGACCCCTCAGACTCCAGAGAGGTGGCCCTGCTTATGTCTTGATTTCAGACTTCGGCTTCCAAAACTGTGAAAGAATAAATTTCTCTTGTTTTAAGCAACCAAGTTTTTGGTAATTTGTTATGGCAACCATAGGAATCGAATACACCCTCCTTACTAGAGGAAGATCTTGCTGTGTCAATTAGTTCTTCTTTCTCCTACATGTTTTTGTTCCATGAGGAAGATTTTGCCCTGAGCTAACATCTGTGCCCATCTTCCTCCACTTTGTATGTGGGATGCCTCCACAGCATGGCTGATGATTGGAGTAGATCCGCACCCAGATCCCAACCCGTGAAACCAGGCTGCTGAAGCAGAGTGCAGGGAACCTTAACCACTCAGCCACCGAGCTGGCCCCTCTCCTACATTTTTAATCCTTCTACTGCCTCGTTTCCCTTAGCCACACTTCCTTGAAATTTTCTTTCACCTTAAAAAATGTTTTGTTTTGTTTTGTTTTACTCTGTACCCCTTTCTCTTTCCTTTCCAGGTAAGCACTTCAAAAGCAGTTTGCAAGCTTAGTTCCCTCTCATATTTTATACTGCTACAATCAAACTTTTCTGCCTACCACGTCACTGAAATGTTCTTGCAAATGTCACCTGTGTCCTCAAAATTGCTAGAGCCAACAGATTCTTCAACTTTCACCTTATTTGACCTCATTGTTGTATTTGATACTACTGCCTCCTCCTTTCTTGAAATGTATTCTTTTCTTGAATTCTAAAGTGTAAATTTCTCCTAATCCTCTTTCTCCTCTCTGACCATCCCTTCTTAAACTCCTCTGTTGCTCCTGTTTTCCTAGTCATGTAAACATTGGTAATTCCCAAGGTTCTTTCTACTCATCACCTTCCTCTCATTTATATGCTCTCTGAATAACCCATCTTCTATGGCTTTAAATACCACCCATATGGATGAAAATCTAATCAATTTCTGGATACAACCCCTTCCCTGAAACTCTAAATACGTATAGCCAATTTCTTACTGGCTGTATATTAAGAGGTATCTACTTTAACACCCTATTAACACCTCAAATTTAATATTCCCCAAATTAAACTCATTGATTCCACCATTAACTGGTAAAAATGGGAGTTATTGTTGGGAGGCAATTCTCCATGCCATTTTTAGCTACACATCTCAGATTATCTTTTCAAGGATGTTAGTACAGCAAACAACCTTGGAAGATAAAGGCAGTGTCTCTCTCTGGGTCAGAGGGCAGATATTTCCTGACCAGAAAAATAAAGATAATTTCTCCCTTGAAGGCGAAGGTTGGCAGCTTTGCTAGCAGCACCTTTAAAAGATTAGAGCATTCCTTCGAGCAGAGTTCCTCGGCTCTGGCAGACCAATGTATGCTTAGCGTTCACTGGGTCTGCTCCACATTGCCCGTAAGACTTGGAGAATAAGAGGAACTGATGCAGACATGAGGCTCATACTGCCTGCTGTGCCATGAATAAGCAACTGTCTAAGACTGTTTGGCTTATTGTTTCCTTGTTGACTACATTTATGGACGTGTGGCCAGCAAGCCTAGCAGCTGCAGTAGTCACTGCTGCCTACAGACTGCTTGGCCACAAGACAGCTATACGCCTAGACAGGAAAGGAAAGAGGAAATGGCCAAGATATTGCATAAAAAGTTTGGCATTGGGTTAGTAGAGGCTGGAGTTGGAAATGTTTGGGCAGAGCAAAAGCCTGAGGACCTCAGCTGGAGGCTGGCCAAGAGCAGAGGTAGCAGATCCTAGAGATCCTTGGGTACTTCTGTCACTGAGGAAGTCATTAGTTCTCTAGCTTAAAAAGCACAGCAGAAATCTGTCTGCCATGTGAGAACCAGAGAGGCCTGACTCACATCCATCAGACTCGCTTCCTTCTGCCCACAGTGAAGGCTCTCATGGGTGAACAAGGTGTGCCACCTGTGTGGGGCATAAGTAAAGACTCAAGATCAATCAACAAGTAACCAAAAATTATTGTACTCTGGTATTAAGGCATTATTTGCTATCCCCCAAGTCAAAAGCCCAGTATCACCTTATACTGTTCTCTTCCTTTTATCTCCTCTCCTAACATACCACAGCAAATTGATGACTGAGTCCTGTCACGTATTTCTCTACAAGACCTTCATCTCACTTTTGTGGCTTTGATTCAAGTTGTCATCGCTCTGTACCCAGACTCTTGTTATAGTCACCTAACCCATCTCTTTGCTTCAAGTCTTGCTTTCTTCAGTTTTTATCCACTGTGCTGCTAAACTGATCACATCAGTCCTCTGCCTAATACTCTTTGGGGGTTCCTGACTGTCTACAAAATAAACTCCATGCTGAAATATGGCATATAGAGCCCCAAACAATCTGGCTTCTACCTATATCTCTAACCTCACCTCTCTCGCCTCCTAATGCCCCCTCCAAGTACCGATCATAAGAAATATCTCCAGTTATCCAAAAACCCAAGCCCTTTCCCACCTCCATGCCTTTGCTCATGCTGCTTCCTCTGTCTAGAATGCCCTTTCTCCTCTCCTGGTGAACATTTTACTCAGCTTCAGGATATTCTTCAAATGTGACCTTCTCTATGAAGTTTTCCTGACACCACGTCCCCATGCATGGGGGCCCTAACTGTATTCTGTATATTCAATCATAGCATTGGTAGCGTTTATTATATTTAGGAGTTTCCATGTTTATCCCCTCCCAGATTATTAGATAATTGAAGAAAGAATCTGCCTTCTTTGTCCCTAGCACCTTGCACAGTGCTGAACACAGAGTAAGCACTCAAAAAACTCTTACTAAATATGTTAATGAATGAGTGGCTGAAGAACAGGAACCCTGCTTGCCACCTTAGAGCCACGCTGGGTGTGCTGGAGTGGAACAGAATGAACATGGCGCCTCTTCCTATTGTGCCAGTTTTACACAATGGTAAGTAGTCCAAAACATTTTAAGTTAAAATGAGTAAGAACTTATTACGAATCATGGTATAAATGTTATGTTAATACTGAAGGTGAAGTGTTCCAAGAAAGTTTGAACTTGATTTGGACCACTTTGGGCTAAGACCTGGACTTTCCCAGGGCAGATGAATTTAGTGTTTGTGTTATTGTAAGTAACAACATGAAACTCACAATGTAGCTATTGTTAGCTAGGCGGTAGGGAGTCTGCATAAGAGGTGTGTATCACCTAAGCCAACAATACAGAAAGGCCTGGATCTATACCTAAATAGATTCTAGATAACTCTTTACAAAAAAACAAAAAAAGGAAGATCCAGCCTGGTGGTGTAGTGGTTGGGTTCATGCACTCCACTTCAGGGGCCCAGGGTTCACTGGTTCGTATTCTAGGTGCAGACATGGCACTGCTCATCAAGCCATGCTGAGGCAGCATCCCACGTAGAAGAACTAGAAGGACCTACAACCAGGATATACAACCACGTCCTGGGGGTTCAGGGAGAAAAAAAAAGAGGAAGATTGGCAACAGATGTTAGCTCAGGGCCAATCTTCCTCATCAAAACAAACAAACAAAAGATTCACCATAGAATTCTTTTAAATGCCAAATTCTACAGCATTTAAAATATAGTTCAAATTATAAACATATGATTCTCCTCAATTTTTCGTAAATATGAACATTTTTACATCTCTGGATTTTAGATCAAGTTTAGAGTCAGTGATGACAGTTCAGAGACCTAAGTTTGTACTGAGGACTCGAGCTTTGTATGCACTCTTGCTTCTAAACTGGTAGATAATTTCCTACAAATGAGGAAAGAAGTGAGCCCTGAAGTAAATACTGAGTTGAAATAGAGATTAGGGAAAGTTTAAAAATAGTTGACCATATTTGTACAGCAGAAAACACTTTAAAGAAAAAGCATCAAGGTTCATCTACTACAGAAACTTTAAAAAGTACTTTTTGCCAAAGGAAGAAATTGTCAAAACAAGTTTAGCTATGTTGGACCAATTGTAGATTCTCTTCCTGTCACCTTAGAATCCATTTGATGTGTGAGTGTATGTGTGTATACGTTTTACGTGTGTGCCTCAGTAACTATGTAGTTAGCAAATAACTTTGCTGCTCTATGACACTTCTTGAACCACTAGTAAATAACTAAGTGGCGACAAGAATTAGAAAACAAAAGCAATCCAAAAACAGAGGGTGGAGAAGCTGAAAAATTATAAGTTGCTCCAAAGACTATCTGGGGTCAATGCAAGAGGGAAATCTGAGAACATTTTCTTAAAAAGAAAAAAATGAAAGGAAACAGAGCATGCAACTTCAGACCTCAGCTTGTGCCTAATCTCGTTGTGTGGGATTTTTTCATTCCAACACGTACCTCCCAGGACAAGCAGAACAGCAACCCCAAAATCACGTTCATCTTCTGAGACTAATACATAATAAACATAGCCTTCCTTAAGGAGACATGAGGATCGGGACAAACCACCGTGTGGATCTCCCATCCTGCAAATCCAAAATGTTCATACAGATAATATCTAGCGAAAATGAACACAAATGGCCGCCGTTTGGGGGAAGAGAAAGGATGCAGATGTAACAAAAGAACATGTGACTTAGGGAATATGGAAAGGGTAAAGGGACTCTCATAGCTGCTCACAAATTGTACGGACTTTTGTGTGTTTGGTTTTCTTTTTTACTGGGTGGTGGGCACCACCTCCTCTGCCCTCTATCCTTTGCTCACTGAGGAAGTTCAGGTGCCTGGTTCTCACAGCATCGGAATATGAGCCCACCAGATTGTCAAGTCTCTGTTATAGAAACATGAGAAAACTATTTTTGTGGCAAATATGGCATCTGAAGGACACCTCAGATTTCTAGTCCTATTCTATTCCATATCTTTGGGTGACAAAATCTATTATAATCTGACAGAGGTGTGTAGAGTATACAGTGTTGTCTTTGAAAAAGAGTATTTAAATATCTAGAAAATCAATCTTTTGTAGATTGTCTTACTTCCTTTTTATCATTTTATCTGCATTTCAAAGTAATTTCAGAGCCAAAAAGAAGGGAGATATTATTACTATTACGCTCTACCTTGGAGAAAAGACAAAGAACTGATAGAAACCTCCAATCCCAGCCACTAGGTGTTTATAGCAGCCATTCTGTCGTCTTCTGGAAATCCTCTCCATGTGGTATGTATCTGAAGCTGTAAGGTGCAAGTGCTGGAGAAAACCCAGCTCTTTTCTCAGTGAAACGACCTGTTTTTCTGTGAAAAGAAAGGAGGTGTTTCTCTGAGACCACCATTACACCTGCTATGCTTTACTGAAATTCAACGCCCCCGCCCCCCTCGCCATCTCTCAACTACTCACACCTGGGAGCTGACTAGCAAAAACTGTTGGGTTGGGAGTGGGGGAAGGGCTAAAATATAACCATCTTGGTTACTAGGTAAATAACTCTTGCAAATGTCTATGGTTTTCTGTGTATAACCGAATTTGGGTCTAACTATATTGTGAAAATATCAAAACACTTTGCTTTAATTGACACACACCAAAAGAAAAAAAAATTGAAAAGATATTTGGCAAGGCATTTTGTTTTTAACATTAGTGAAATGCAGTCTAACAGTGTTCTTACTGTAGTCCTGCCCGAAAGTGATCATTTTTCTGTACTTTTCCTATGACAAATTTATTTTCCCTATATGCTTTTGTTGGCTAGCAGCTCTGGCATGACTTGACTGACAATGAGCCAGAAGATCTGAGTTTGGGAAAATGCACGGCTCGCAAGCCTTGGCACATGGTAGATAAGTGCAGAGCAAACGCTATGCATTCAAGCAGAGCCCTGTGTGTTGGCCTCATCAGCTCACCAAAGGACACCACAGACATCATAGGAAAATGACATACCACATAAACTTGTGGACAGAGATCCAGGGAAAAAGAAACAACTAGGTTTTCGATGTTAAAACAATTAAACAATTGCTAAAACTTCCATTAGCTTCATTAGGTAGCAATGGGTCATATGTTACAGGTTCTGTTTAGTTCACATAATTGTTGTCCTATACAAGAGTTGAGAAAGTTCCCCTCTGATGATTTACCTTTTCTCTATGAAGTAGGAGGGGAGGGTATCAGCTCAGAGTGAGGATGGAAGTGGCCAGGGTTGAAAGAGATTATCCTAAACCATGGATAATGAAAGTCTTTTTTTTTTTTTTAGGAAGATTAGCCCTGAGCTAACTGCTGCCAATCCTCCTCTTTTCGCTGAAGAAGACTGGCCCCGAGCTAACATCCATGCCCATCTTCCTCTACTTTATATGTGGGACACCTACCACAGCATGGCGTGCCAACCTGTGCCATGTCCGCACCCGGGATCCGAACTGGCAAACCCCGGGCCGCAGAAGCGGAACGTGCGAACTTAACCATTGCACCACTGGGCCGGCCCCGGATAATGAAAGTATTTTAACAGCAAATTCTTCAAAGAAGAAGATACGTGTAGTCTGCAGTGGCAATCTTATGAGGGTATTAGCATTTCAAATTGATCTTTTAATCTAATACACTAGCATTTAATCATAAGCAATGTGAAAAAGACTTAATTACCACATAATAGGTGATATATTATATGTTAGCATATACCTAGAAAAGAGATCCAAAGATTTCCAGTTCGCTTGACAAAAGTGTGCATAGGTATGCACACACACACACACAAGAAATGGTTTTTTTTTGTTTTTACTCTCCCTCTAACAAAAAGTTGTCTTCATCGGAATCTAAGTAATTTCACTCAATGGGTCTGGTCTGACATCTGGTATGTGATTAAGCCAATCACTAAACCAATAAGGCAATGATATATAAAACTTTTCTGGACCACATTTGTCTGAGGATTATTAAATGCTAAAAGTTCTTCCCAGAAAAACATACATACACACCAAATTTTACACAAAACTTCAGAGAGTTCACAGACCTCCATAAAACCTATTGCGTCAGTTAGCTATTGCTGACTACATAACAAATCAACCCAAATGTAACAGCTTAAAATAACACTATTTATCCGAAAATTCTTCGGGTCCACAATTTAGGCTGCACTCAGCTGAGCAGTTCTTCTGGTCTTGTCTGGGCTCCCCCTACCTCTTTTGTGAGCCATAGGTCAACTATGGGTGTTGCTTATGCTTCTGGGTGCTGGCTCCTAGAGAGTAGGACGCATTGACTCAGTTCCATGTGATCTATCATCCTCAAGCAAGTTGCCCAGACTTATTCTCAGAGTGGAGACAGATGTGCAAGAGAAAGAAGTGGAATGGCTCAAGGCCTCTTAAGAGCTAATTGCATAATTGGTGCTACAGCCTCATTCTTTTGACCAAAGCAAGTCACAAGGCCAGCCTAGATTCAAGGGGGTGGGGGACAGACTCTACTTCTTGATGTAAGATGTTATGAAATCATATTGCAAAGGGTATTATTACAGGAAAAAATAGAGAATTGGAACCAATTTTTCGATCAATTTACCATACCTATCATGAACCTACATTAATAATTTTTTGCAAGAAAAATGAAGTAATTGGGGTTAAAAGAAAAAGCAGGTGCTTATTTTTACTGTGATACACAAGTACAAAAATCAATAACTTTGACATTCCAGAAAGTGTCCTCATGTCAAGTCCAGAGCCAATAGAATACCTTTTTCCTAGCGGCAAGCAAGAAATCTTCAATGCTTTTCTGTTTCTTTCTTTTTGGTGAGGAAGTCTGGTCCTGAGTTAACATCTATGCCAATCTTCCTCTATTTTGTATGTGGAACACCACCACAGCATAGCTTGATGAGTGGTGTGTAGGTCCATGCCGGGGATCCGAACCCACAAACCCCAGGCCACTGAAGCAGAGCGTGCAAAATCAACCACTACACCACCAGGCCAGCCCCAATGCTTTCCTTTTCTGAAAAATAACATGTTAGAAAATAAATATGCTCCACAAACCTTAAAGTTCACACTTTGTTATTGAAACAAGACATCATGGATTGCACATATATTTAGGGGTGTGAATGTTAGGAATATTGATGGACTAGCTGTGGAAAGTGACGCTAAATATTCTAAACGTCTGTGTCAGTTTTTATGCCCAACTGCACTGAAGTGGTATGGGACTTCAAGTGTTTACATGTGTGTCATTCCTTGGGGATCCTATAGTAAATAACTCTAACATTTCCCACTAAAACAGAATCCTAGAAAGCAGTATTTCTGTAAAGCATAGGAAAACCAGGACAACAAAAATTCCAAACAGGAAGTATTGAACTCATAACGTACCCTGAGTGTGTGATGATTGATCCAGTGAGTGCCATAGCATCATCAAAAATCAACTGTCAGAGGCCGGCCTGGTGGCATAGTGCTTAAGTTCGCATGCTTCACTTCAGCGGCCAGGTGTTGGCAGGTTCAGTCCCAGGCGTGGACCCACACACCCCTCCTCAGGCCACGCTGTGGTGGCATTCCACATAAAATACAGGAAGATTGGCACAGATGTTAGCTCAGGGACAATCTTTCTCAAGCAAAAAGAGGAAGATTGGCAACAGACGTTAGCTCAAGGCCAGTCTTCCTCACCAAAAAAAAAAAAAATCAGCTGTCAATAGGTTTGAGTATGGTCATATTTTCTTCCCCCTAGAAAGAACAGCCAAAAAATAATTGACTAGAGGAAATTCAGTAATAAATGACAATAGTTGACTCAATTTAGCAAAATATTAAGTCCTTCTTCAGGAGTATTTAGTTTACATTAAGTCTGAGTTTGCCATTACCAAAGGATATATGTGTCTAGTTAGAAGAGATCTTCTTTGATACGCCAATGCTCTAATTCTTCTTACATACTTTTTTTCTAAATTAGAAGAGAATTGCTGTAATGGCTGAATCCACTTGGATGAATCCTCCATCTCATCCCAACTCCCTCTCTATAATTGTGTATTAGTTTCCTGTTGCTGTTACAACAAATTACCACAAATTTAGTATCTTTAAACAACACAAATTTATTATCTTACAGTTCTGGAGGTCAGATGTCTGAAATGTGTCTCACTGGGTTAAAATCAAGGTGTCAACAGGCTGCATTTCTTTCTGGAGGCTCCAAGCGAGACGGCATCTTCCTGCCTTTATGAGCTTCTACAGGCTGCCTGCATTCCTTGGCTTATGGCCTCTTTCCATCTTCAAAGCCAGCAATGACTGGTTGAGTCTTTCTCGCATCACACCACTATGACACTGATTCTTGTTCTACTTCTCACTTTCCCTTTTGAGGACTCGTGATAACATCAGACTACCCAGATAATCGAGGATAATCTCCTTATGCTAAGGTCAGCTGATTAGGAACCTTAAATCTGTCTTCTACCTTAATGTCTCTTTGCCACGTAATACGACATATTCACAGTTCCAGAGATTAGGACATGGACATCTTTGCGGAGACTGGGGGCATCATTCTGCCTATCACAAAACCTAGGCCATCCTACTTCTTTTCTCAGGCTACCTTAGATATTAATGCCTAATGGTGTGAACCAATTCTTCCCAGGAGAGGCTTTGCAGCACATGCTTATGATATCGAGACAGTTACTTTATGATGGTGAATTGCATCTTCCCAATGCAAATTCTGGAAATATCAACTATGTCATTATTGAAATGTAAAAGAATGTATCATGTTTCTTCAACTAGAAAAAGGACCATTTGAAAGAATATAATTGGATATTTTATATATTATTGATAAACTACACCCAGAGTCAATTCAATGCATCAAGCTTGATTATTGATAGTTCTTTGATTTACTACAAACCCTCTGCAAGTCCACTGCCTGTTTTTACCCCTTTCCTTATCAGCAAAGTGTATGACAGTAATTGCTGCCTATTTCGAAGTAGTGATCAATGTCTTGTCTTAATTTTTTTCAAATTACTAAACAAAGATGAGGAAGATTCATCTTTGCTCTCAATTTATAACAAAATAATACAGAAATGATTCTGCCCATCTGCATGCAGACATGAGGATTATTTATGTCCTGTGATCTAATTCTTTATCCTGTTAATAGCAAGTGTCATCTAGTCTGGTATTTAACCAGATATGGTAGGATGAAGGCAGAAGTTCTAAAGGCAGAGGAAAAAGAAGAATGAATTAGAAAATAGTAAGTAAAAAAAGAAAAAGGATGTATGGAGAAAGAAGAGTATAGCTATTGCAAATAAGTGAGAGGGAGCATTAATTTCCTTGGAATTTAAACAGTGGTTATGTAGTGGCTACCTTCTTTTTTCACTAGATATGACTTAATTAAAAACATTGGTATAGGGCCTGCCCGGTGGTGCAGCGGTTAAGTTTGTACATTCCGATCAGTGGCCTGGGGTTCACTGGTTTGGATCCCGGGTGCAGACATGGCACCGCCTGGCAAGCCATACTGTGGTAGGCATCCCAGGTGCAAAGTAGAGGAAGATGGGCACAGATGTTAGCTCAGGGCCAGTCTTCCTCAGCAAAAGAGAAGGACTGGCAGCAGATGTTAGCTCAGGGCTAATCTTCCTAAAAAAAAATTGGTATAAAATAGCATAATGTGGTATTGAAAACATAAGGAAATAGGAGAATAAATTAATGCCTACTTGAAAGTAGAGGCATTAAGGCAACAACTTTTTTGCTGATATTCCATTAGGAAAACTATCCATGTTTCCATTAAGAAATGTTCACTCAAAAATGATGTGGCAATTTTTAGACATTCCCATTACTAGTAGAAATTTGGGAGGAAAAAACAAATAGTCATGATCTGTGGACACTAACTATATTTATATAAATCCTGGGTGGTCTTCTAGTATATTCACTGCCTTCTGCTCAAGTTAGTTCTGATCAAAGTCGAGAACTTTCCTTCTAGACTGAGCCATTTGAGTTTCTCCAATCATGGCTCCTTTCATTCTATTCCTTTCACTTGGAATATCTTTCCCACTTTTTCCCAGAATAATTCCTATTCCACCTTTAGAATTTAGACATCACTGCATCTGAGAAGCACTCCCAGTCACCACCCCTCCTACATATTTCTGTAATGGTATGCTCCTTTTTATCACTACTCTTGGCACATTGTAATATAAATAACTATTCACTTGTCTTCCTCCACCCCTCTCCCCAAATCAGTCTTCCTGCTGCTTGAAGGCAAGGTCCCTATTGTTTTCATCATTGTACTCTCAGTGTCTGTCACATAGTGAGTGATCAATAATTGTTAGTTGAATAAATAGGTAAATGGACAATAAATAAATGACGGAAGAATGGGAGGGATGGAAGAAGTCTGGGAGAAAAGATGTTTAACAATGCTTATTCATCGCCCAACCATAGAGCTTTTCTGCATCTATAAGAGAAGTGCCACTTCTCACCATTTGTAATTTATAAAAAGGGCATTTATTGACAGACCTTGACCACTCTCAGCGTACTGCATTTTCACAGAACAGCACAGACTCCACAGTGTCCTGTGTAATTCAAGAGTGATTCCACACAATTGCTAGCAAGCAACCAATGTGACTGTGTGAAAAAGGAACTTTGAAAGATTTAATTTGCTTCTGCCAAAGAGGTATGGAATAGAGATGTAATCTCTCCTGATTTTGATAAGGCATTTTGATTGTTTCACAAAACAAAGTTAAAGACATTTAGAAAAGTAGGTTTTGAGTCATGTACATTAAAGGGTACATTAAATGGGTGCATTAAAGAAGTAAATAACTGATACAAGGGTTGCATTCAAAGGGCAATTATCAGTGATACATTGTCAATTTGGAGCAACTTTCCAAGGTGTGTTTCAGAGATAAACCTGTCATTTCTTATCTTTATTAATGTTTAGAATAAGGGAACTGAAAAGATGCAGTTGTTTGTGTTCTGTTAAAAACAAATTTCAAATGACTGATGAAATGGTTAAATTTCCTATAAAATGAGTTGAAAAATGGAAAGACAAAAAAAGTGTATATTTAGAAACCAAAATAAATAATTCATATGCAGAATAAAATACAATTGACAGGTAAACCTTAAGAACAAAAGAAAACAACTGGGAGATAAGGGACAAGACTAGATTTGACCATGAGCAGAATGAGTTAGCAACATAATGCCCTAAACCAGTCATTCACAATCAGGAATGACTTTGCCCCACAGGGCATATCTGGCAATGTCAGGACACTATTTTGACTGTCAGATTGGGGAGGGTGTTACTGGCGTCTAGTGGATAGAAGCCAGGGATCCTACTATACACCCTACACACAACAAAAGCTCCCCACAACAAAGAATGATCTAGTTCAAATTTTCAATAGTGCTGAAGTTGAGAAACAAACAAATGAAAAAATTGTATGATACAGGAATGTATTACAATGAATGATAATAGGCATTTAAACTTTCCGTCAACAATATTCTGTACCAAATCCTTATTAGAATGTTGTATCCTATTTAGGGTTTTACCCTTTAGGAAGTGTAGGCTGTGAATAACCAGAAATAGACTCTGTTAGGGGGCTGGCCCCATGGCCCAGTGGTTGTTTGCGCACTCCTGCCGCCCAGGGTTTTGCTGGTTCACATCCTGGGCGTGGACATAGCACGGCTCATCAGGCCATATTGAGGCGGCGTCCCACATGCCACAACTAGAATATACAACTATGTACTGGGGGGATTTGGGGAGAAAAAGCAAAGAAAAAGGAAGAAAAAGAAATAGACTCTGTTATGATTGCCCGTGTCTTGCTCTTCTGCTTATGTAAGGAACATTATGCTATTACTCTGTCTCCCACCTATTCAGAAGATCTGGAAATAATTCATGTCTGCTTAGAAGCTGAGTTCTGTGTCTTGCATTAGCATCAAGAAAATCTAAAATTCCTGGATTAAAAATATTTACAAATATACTGTCTGATGAACAGACTGAAAAAGAAAACTGAATTAAGTTTAAGTTGAATGTTCTAGAAAATTGTCAGTTCTCAATTATGTGCTAAAAGAAGATCTCTAAAAGTTAAAGCACATAGAAAAATATCAAATATACTGAAAATACAAATACCACAAAACTTTAAATGAATGAGCCAAAAATCTTCCATTACCAACATCAAGCTATCCCAAAGGCTCAACATGTTTTAATAATATGCATTTTATAGTTAGAAATGTAGTAAAAATGAAGAATGAGGGATTCTTAAGCAAAATAAACAAATCTTCAAGTCACTTTAGAGTAGACAACAGTTAGAAAAGGGATAAGGTGCTGGAAATGAAGTTAGAATCAACCATTTTAAAAAGTGGGAAATGACAAGCAAGTTTTTGTGGTGAGAAGAGTTTATTTTCGTGAAGCCACATTGAACAAAATGACACAGTGGAACCGTTTTGTGTGGTCCTGTTCATATTTCCATTGGATACGCACCATGCTGATTCTACCAGATGCTTTGCAGCCAAATACGACAAAATGTGACTTTAAGCAAAAAAATGTATAAAATATTGTTTATTATTTAAATTTCAAAACAAGTATTACATTCATTATAAGAACCACATACTAGTTAAGCATTATAAAACACACCCTAGGTATATATGGCCATAGCTTTAGTCTAAACATTTTCCAAATGTTCTTTGATGAGTAAGTTGAATTTATAATATTATTTAATTCATTAACCTGCTTGATATCATGAATGCACTAAATTCTACTTTAATAATATATAATCCAATTACTAAAAGGGCATAATTTGTATTATTGTAATATAATGTGATTTGGAAATGGAGAAAAATGTGAGAAGTCTTCAGACAAGTCTTTTTATCTCATACCCAGTAGTTTCAACCTCTTTCCCAACAAAATCTTTTCCCAGAAATAGCAACACAAAATTAAGGATCTTCTTAGAGTTTCCTTCCTTAGGCAGTGGGGAGACACAAGACTCAATTGTGTCAACTCGTAAATAATTAGGAATTAATCACAGTCAGCATTTTCTAAAGCAATGCCTTTCTCAGTTCTGAAAAACTCCCCGCCATTATCATTTCATATATGGGAATTGCCAGCTCTCCCTATCCCTCCCAGCTCCTCTTCTGGAACTCTTTGTGAAGCAAATGTTAGATCTCCTCATTTTAATTTTTTAATTAAAATTAAATTAATTTTAAATTAAAATCCATGTTTCTTAACCTCTCTTATTTTTTTCTTTTCTTACTTTTTTTTTCATTTTTCCCCTCTGCGCTGCATCCTTGTTACTCCTCAGATCTATCTTTCAGTTCACTAATTCTTTCTTCAGTTGTGTCTAACATACAGTTTAATCTATCCATTGTGTCTTGTACTTCCAATGACTATATTTGTCATTTCTATAAGTTCTCTTCACTTATTATTCATGTCCACCTTTTGTTTATTGATAGTATCTTTTAAACATTTTTTATTCCTTCTTTCATGCCTTTAACTACTTAATTTCTTTTAAAATATTAGTTGGTGATTCTTTTTTTATTTCCTCACATTTAAATCATGGAAGAACAAAATTCTAGCCAATGAGTGGATTGTGCCAATGTTGGACATTGCCCCTTTACTTCAAATATATACCTCTGCTGAATAAAATAGTAAACTCAAACAAAATTAAATAGCTGAGTTATAAGTTTAAAAAAAGAAATATGCAGGTGTTAGAAATGAGGAAGGAAATTGAAGAATGGTGTTATAGGTTGAATTGTGTCCTCCCCAAAATTCATGCATTGAAGTCCTAACCCTCAGTAGCTCAGAATGTGAACTGATCTGGAAATAGGTTCATTGCAGATGTATTTAGTAAAGTTAGGATAAGGTCATATTGGAGTAGAGTGGGCCCTTAATCCAATATGACTGATTGGGAAGAAGGGGAAATTTGCTCGAGACATACACATGCAGGAGAACACCAAGTGAAGATGAAGGCAGAAATTGGGGCAATGCTCCTACACACCAAAGAACACCAAAGATTTCCAGCAAAGCCCAAGAAGCTAGGTGAGAGGCATGAAACAGATTCTTCCTCCTAGCCCTCAGAAGAAACCACCCCTGCTGACATCTTGATCTCAGAAGTCTAACCTTGAGAACAGTGAGAAAATCATTTTTTGTTGTTTAAGACACCCAGTCTACAGTACTTTGTTACAGCAACCCTAGCAGACGAACACAAGGGGTAAGCTGAAGCCAAAGATATGGGGCTCACTGGGTAATCAGGACCAGTGGTGAGCCTTACTATCTAGGAGCTAAGGTTTGAAGCCTGGGAAAGGGCAGGAATTCAAGGATAGACCTTGTGCCCCCAGGGAGGTATAAGTGAGTTACATGCATAAGGCTAGCAATCTGGGAGGGCTTCTTTATAAGTA